>NC_056729.1:741513460-741600960 GCF_019279795.1 Protopterus annectens | reverse complement strand
GTTCCTTCCATATAGACAGGTCTGAAGTATCTGCAGTGCCTATACCGTGGCTAGACATTCTTTTTCTACAGCTGCAGAACATTCCTCCATGGGTTGGAATCTACGGCTGAGATATGCAACTGGGTGCTCTTTTCCCTCTGAGGAAACATGATTGAGTACAGCCCCCACCTCATGGTTTGAAGCATCCACCTACACAACAAATTATTTGCTGTAATCTGGACTGCTAACACAGGGGGTCCTCCCAAAGCCACTTAATGCTCTTGGAATGCCTGCTCACAGGCTGGGGTCCACACTACCTTATCTTCCCTGTTTTTCCTCATCAGGTCTTTGAGGGGAGCAACTATTGTACTATAATTGGGAATGAACTTTTTAATAGTACCCCACTGTACCCAAGAATATCCTCACCTGCCTTTTGGCAATAGGGGCAGGCCATGCCTGAACAGCTTCCACTCTGGCAGGTTCTGGCCTGATCTTACCACTCCCCACTCTATATCCCAGATGCGAGACTTCTGCCATACCTAGCGGACACTTACTTGGGCTTAATGGTCATCCCTGCCCTTTGCAGTCTGCCCAGGACCTGCCTGACATGCTGAAGATGCTCTTACCAGGAATGGCAGTAGATAGCAATATTGTCCAGGTAAGCAAAGGCATAATCTCATGCTCCAGCTAGAATACAATCTACCAGCCTCTGGAAGGTTGCTGGGGCATGTTTCATCCCAAAGGGCATCTTTAGTGAACTCATATAGCCTGAAAGACTTCATAAAGGCTGACAGAGTCAAGGGCAGTTGCCAGTAGCCCTTGTTCAGATCAATAGTGGTCAGATACCTAGCCCCGGCAGCTGCTCTAAGGCTTCATCTTTCCTAGTCATGGAAATTTCCTAGGCATACCACCTGACTCTGACTGTTTAGTTTTCTGTAGTCCATCTTTCTTTGGTACCAGCACAACTGGGGAGCCCAGGGACTGCTGGACTCCTGGATTACCCACTGTTCCAACATTTCCTGTATCTTCTCCCTCGAGTTTGTCTGACTCACTCAAGCACCCTGTAAGGGGCCTGCTTAGGCCTATGGGGTCATGTATTCACATGGTGCTGCACCAAGTAGGTGCACCCAGGTTTCCCAGTGAACATGCCCCCAAACTCCTGCAACATTGCTCAGATATCTCAAACCTGGGAAGGGATAGCCGCTGGTACATTGTTACCCCCTCCACTAAGGGGTCAGTCCGAGCCTCATAGAGGAGATCAGTTACCAGATCCCCTCAGACTCCTCCTGCTATCCACTGCAAGTACTCAGTACCAGGGTCTCCCTATCATGGTAAGTGTTCATCACATTAACATGTTACAATTTGTAAACCTACCTCTTGCCTAGCAGGTTTATCATGTAATTAACATCACTGACCTTCCTTACCAGTTCAAAGGGTCTCTCCCAAGCTGCATGCAGCTTACTGTGTCTGGCAGGAATGAGCACTATTAACTTGCTGTCCCTTGGCATACTCTCGGGCTTGAGCATTCCTGTCATACCAGACCTTTTTCTGCTGTTGGCCTCCTGCCAGGTTCTCTTGGGCTACGCCCATGAGCTCCCAAATCCTTTTCCTGAGGTTTAGGACATATGCCACAAACTCCTTGTGGGATTCACACATCCTCCTGCTCATCACAAATCAAATCTAAAGGCCCCCTCATTCTATGCCCATACAGCAACACAAAGGGTGAAAAACCCGTGGATTCCTGGGGTACTTCTCTGTATGCAAACCGCAGAGGGGGTGAATATTTGTCCAACTTTCTTTTAAACTGGTCTGCAAAGCCCCACAGCATGGTGTTTAGTGTAGAATTTAACCACTCTACTAGATCATTATTAGTCTGGAGGTGGTCTTTAGGTGCTTCACCCCATAGTGCTTCCACAGACAAGCCAGTAGGTCTGGAATGAAATCGTCACCTCTGTCAGTCAGTATTTCTCTCATGAAAACAAAGTGCCCACAAATTACCACATAGGTGGTAATCCATTAAGTACAGAAAAAGTAATTAGGGACCTGGGGACCCAAGTTGATAGCAATCTCTCATTTGACAACCACGTGGCCAAAGTGGTTAGAAAAACATTTTATATAGCCCACCTAATCATGAAGGGATTCACATCTAGATCAGGGGAGGTCATCGTGCCTCTCTACTCATCCCTCATCAGGCCCATAATTGAGTACAATGCCCCTTTTGGGATGTACCTTACCAGACACCTGCAGCAACTGGAAAGACCCCAAAAGTACCTCACCAAGAGGATCAAAGGGCTCAAACAGATGCCATATGCTGCCCGGTTAAAGAAACTTCAGCTCTACTCAGTGGCATACCGCCTGCTCAGAGGCGATCTGTGCCTGACGTATAAAGCCATGTCCAACCCGGAATTAATGGACATGCTGCACCTCAGAAAATCCAAATCCCATCGAGCTACGCGCTCGACCCTCAGCACTGAAATAAATAGGACATGCTGGAGGGACACATTCATAACCAAGGGGCTCCCTTCACTCTGGAATAAAATCCCAGTCCAGGTTAGACAGAGTTCCTCATTGACTCTCTTCAAGAGGAATCTTGATGACTGGATGGGAGATCATAGGTTTACCCCGGGTATCACTTCTGTGTCACTGTTAGACAGAGGCACAGTATACTAACCTCGAAAAAGGGCATAGCAAAATTCATTTAAAATGGCTGGCGAAAGCCAAACACACTCTGGCTAGGCTTATAAATGCCCTAGGGCAGATATCCTAGTATGAGCCTATGAACCTATGAAACCTACCCTGCTAAAAATCTTTAACAAAGCATTTTCCACCTTCTCTGCTCAATTGAGGACAGAGCCAGTGTCTCAGGGTATCTAGTACCATAAGCTACTACCACCACGACATACTTCTTCCCTGTGGAACTTGGGGTACTCAAAGGCCTCACAATTTCCATAGCTACCCTCTGAAAAGTCTCTTCAATCATAGGCAAAGGCATCAAAGGAACTTTGCCCTCATCTCCCGCCTTCACTACCTTTTGGCATTGCTCACAGGTCCTGCAGTACCCACTTACATCACTTGAAATCACAGGCCAATACAAGTTCTGCATAATACATTTCTCAGTATGTTTTATCCTCATATGACCTGCAATAGCAATGTCATGGGCTATGGCTAGAAATGCTGGATGGCAAGCTCTGGGCACAACCAACTGATGTATTATCTCATCCTCTAGCCCTCCCACAGGGGTCCATTCTCTATACAGCAACCCTTTGTTCCATTATACAGACTCCCCTCTTCTTTGAGAATCAGAAGCTTCCTTAGCTACCTCCCTCAAGCCTCGTAAGGTAGTGTCCAAAAGCTGAGCCTGTCTCAACTCTACCTTTGTGACCCTTCCAGCTCCCTTTCCACAGGAAGCCTGGAAAATTCTAACATGCCAGCCTGGGTACTACTCTCACCTCTGTCCTTGCAGTCACCCTGTCCACGGAAACATCAGTACCTAACAGCAGCTATGGCTCACTTTCAGGCTTACTGCTACAGGGTAGCTCCCTCCCTAAAATAGCCACATCACCAGCCTCAGCTTCAGGTGTGGGGTCTGTCTGGGTCTCCCCCCAGGCTACCAGACCCACATGCTTGTTTCCAAGACTGACTGTGTGTAAAGTACAGTTTTGTACCTACCATAAATGTAGATGTTCGAGGATCCACATTGCTGCAGTCCTAACTATTGGGGTAGTCCGCTGTCCAGTCGGCCCGAATACCAAAGTATATGGCTGACGTCGGTCAGGGCGCATTAGACTGACGTCAGTACGTCAGGGTACTAATGCGCATGACCAACGTCATATCCTCAGTCTTTTCTTGCCCCAGATGTCAGAAGACCCTGAAAAGATAAGGCCAAAACCCAAAAACTCCCAACATACCTGCACCCAAAAATATGTACAATATATACAAAATTAGCAGAAGACAACCTCACCTACACAACCACCCCTAAACACAGAGGGGAAGGAGGGAGGGTAAATTGGACTGCAGCAATGTGGATCCTCGAACATCTACATTTATGGTAGGTACAAAACTGTACTATGTTCTTCATTCCACATTGCTGCAGTCCTAACTATTGGGTAGAATCCCAAAGCAGAGGTAAGGGAGGCTGGCAAATCATAAGGAAGCAGGAACTGACAACATGCCTTGCAAAATAGCTGTGGCAAAACCAGCCCTAGACTTAGAGTAGAGAGGAAGGTGATAATGCTTAGAGAAAGTATGCACTGAACTCCAAGTAGCTGCCTCCAAAATATCCTTAGTTGCCACCCCTTAGAAATGCTGTTGAAGTGGCAGTAGCCCTAGTGGAATGAGGCCTAATCCCAGCTGGAATCTCCTTGCCATGATGGGAATAACAAAATGCAATGCAACACCCAATCCACCTAGAAATAGTTTGTTTTGACACAGGCTTGCCCTGTGAACTCAAAGCAAAAGAAACAAACAACTGCTGAGACTGCCTAAAATCCTTAGTCCTGCTCAAATAATAACGCAATTGCCTGTGTACATCTAAAGTGTGCAAAATCTTTTCCCCTTTATTTTGGGGTTCTGCATAAAAGTAGGCAAATGAATAGTTTGGTTTAAAGCCACACTAGAAACCACCTTAGGCATAAAGGAAGGATTAGTACGTAAAGATACCCTATCCTTATGAAAAATCAAAAAAGGCTCCACTGCCATAAGGGCCTGCAACTCAGAAACCCTTCTTGCAGAAGTAATGGCCAACAAAAAGCAGTCTTCCATGACAAGTATTTCAATTCAGCAGTAGCCGAGGCTCAAAAGGTTGTAGAGTAAGTTTCTCCAACACAAAATTGAGACCCCAAGCACGAGTAGGAGCTCTACGTTCTTATATTCTTTGCCCCTCTAAGAAATTGCTTGAACAAAGGATGCGAAAACAATGGTGGGTCACAATCATAGTGAGCTGAAATTGCTGCAGCATGAATCTTAATGGAAGAGAAAGACAAACCTTTGTCCAATAACTCAGTAAGATATTGAAGAGCCACACTCAAATTAGGCTCAGAAATCTCCAAATTGTTTGCTGCACTCCAAAATAAAAATCTCTTCCATTTTTCTGCGTACACTTTCCTTGTACTAGGTCTTCTGGCTTCCATAATCACATTTAAAACTTGTTGAGGAAGTTGAGACCTGCTGTCTTTCAAAACAGAATATGCCAGGCTGTTAGATGAAGAGAGTGAAGCTTGACATTGAGCAGATGACCGTCCCTCTGAGACAACAGGTGTGGAATCAAAGGTAAAGGCCATGGAGGCTTCCTTACCAGACTCCTCAGTAATGGGTACCAGTGCTGCCGAGGCCAATCTGGAGCTATTAAAATCATCCTTGGCTTGTCTTGTCTGACCTTTAGAAGCACCTTTGGAAGAAGAGGCAGAGGTGGAAATGCATACACATGAAGATTTTTCCAACTGAAAGAAAGAGCATCCACTTTCCAAGCTGTGTGATGAAACCTCTTTGTGCAAAACTTTGGCAGCTGCTGGTTTAGTGGAGAAGCGAACAGATCTATGTCTGGAGTTCCCCATGACACTGTCAATTTTTGAAATACATGAAGATCCAGTTTCCACGTGGGGATCCATGATTTGTCTGCTTAACACATCTGCTAAGGAGTTCTGTGCTCCCGGCAGAAACCTTGCCTGAAGAGTTAGTTGCAAGCTGAGCGCAGTCTCCCATAAAATCATTGCTTGCCTGCACAATGGGTAAGAATGTGTTCCCCCTTGTTTGTTGATGTACCACATGACAGTTGTGTTGTCTGTTAGAATCAACACCTGCCCTGGAAGAAGTAAATCCTTGAAAGCCATTAATGCAAACTGGACTGCTAACATCTCTTTCATGTTGATATGTAGATGCTGTAGTCTGGCAGGCCACTTGTCTTGTATCCACTTTCCATTTAGATGAGCTCCCCAAGCAATGTCTGAGGCATCTGTCGTTAGAATCTGACTCGCCTCTGGCCGGGTCACAGAGAGTCCCTTGTTTAGGTGACATTCCTGAGCCCACCACAAAAATTCCTTTTGAATGCAAGGTATTATTTGAATGACAGTGTCCAAATCCTGGCAGTGCTGTGTCCATACATTTTGAGATACCATTGCAGCTTCCTCATATGCAGTTTGGCATTGGGAAGCACCAGAATACAAGATGCCATGAACCCTAAGGCTTGAAGGACTGTCCTTGCAGTCAGCCCGGACTGAAGAGATAGGTGATGGAAGTAACTGGAAAGATTCTTTTGTTTGTCCGGGGTTAAAAGGCCATCTGGGCTGCTGTATTCAGTCTCACACCCAGAAAGCACATGTCTTGAGAGGGTACTAGACTGGACTTTATTTCGTTCACAGAATACCCTAGGCATCTTAGCACTGCTATGACATATTCCAAATGCTGTAGAAGATCTTCCTTTTCTTGAGCCAGAATCAGGCAATCGCCCAAGTAAGGATAGATTTGAATTCCTTTTAGCCTGAAGTAAGCTATCACTGGAGCCAGAACCTTTGTGAATACTCTGGGCGCAGTAGATAAGCCAAAGGGCAATGCAGAGAACTGATAATGAGAATTTCCAGCTCGAAAACGCAGATACTTCCTGCAAGTTAGTCTTATAGGCACATGAAGGTAAGCTTCCTTGAGATCTAAAGTTACCATCCAGTGATCTTTGCCCAGCACAGGTAAAAGCTGTTGTAACGTCAACATTTTGAACTTGGGAATGTCCAGATAAGTGTTGAGAATAGATAAATCCAAAATTGGTCTCCACGTGTTCCCCTTCTTCGGTACTAGGAACAGGCGAGAATAAAATCCTAGGCCTCTTTCTGGTACAGGAACTGGCTGAATGGCCCCTATTTGGAGCAACAGAGAAATTTGCTTGTGAGCCTCTGTTCTTTGTAGAGGAGGAATGTTTGGCATGCCTTTGAAAGGAGGTAAGGTATGGAAATAAAACCTGTAACCGTGGTGAATGATATCCAGAACCCATCTGTCTTGGGTAATTAAATCCCAATTTTCTTTGAAAAGAGACAGCCTTCCTCCCAAAGGTGCTGCCAGGCGAGAATGAACTGGCAGCTGGAAAGGCAGGTCATTGGGTCTGCTTACGAAAGGACTGACCCCTGCCCTCACTAGAAGTCTGAGCAGGGGAACTCCCTGTCCTAGGCCTAAAGGAACCCTGAGCTCTGCCCCTACCACGCCTAGACCTACCCCTAGACTGGGAATCATAAGCAGGATAAGTCCATCCCTTAGAAGGCCAATTTCTACTAAACTTCGGAGGCTGCACCTGCAAAAAATCCTTAACAGTTTGCATAGACTTAGCCTTGTCCTCCATTTTCTTTAAGACTGCTTCCACAGGTGAACCAAACAACACATCAGACTGTAAAGGAGCATCCAAAATCCTCGTCTTAACATGCTCAGCTAAATTCTGATCTCTCAACCAGGCATGCCTACGAAGAACAGAACCAGTGGCAGCCACCCTCGAGGAGGCCTGCACAGCATCAAAACCACACTGCAAGGAATGTTTGCCCACCTGTTCAGATACATGAACTAAATCCTGCAACTCTTTACACTCAATCCCTTCCGCCAGAGCATCCACCTTAGATTTCAATTGTGAAAGGAGATAATTCTGATATTTTAACATGTGAAACTGACAATTCAACGCCCTCATGGCTAAAGTGGAAGAAGTATACACTTTCTTTCCCCATCTATCCAAAGCCCTTGCCTCTTTATCAGGAGGGACAGGATTTTTAACAACTGAGGCCTTCACACCTTTAGGCCCCTGAGAGACAGTTTCCGGGTCTGCCCTAGGACTCTTAAAAAGATATTTATGAGCTTCAGGCACCCTATAATACCTATCCGGTTTAACTGGGGCAGGAGGCAAAGAATCAGGATTCAGGGAAGCCTCTGCAAAAACATCTTCCAACACATTCAGAACAGGAGGTATAGCTCAAGTCCTAAGCTGGGGTAAAAACCAGAATTCCCTAAGCCTTTTCCTGGAATCAGAGAAATCTTGACCTTCCCATTTAAAATGCTCCCTCATGGAATGCAGAGTCTCTGAAAATGAAAAATCCTCAGGAGGGAAGCCAAGGAGTAGAATCATCCACATCAGAATCAGAATAAGGAGGATACTCCTGCAAGTCTTCAGCAAGACTCAGAAGCCTCGAACATTGCTCAAAACTCTCAAACTCAGGTTCCACCCTAGGCCTCTTATCAGGAGGGGGCATAGAACCTCTTATCATAGTAATCAAATCCTCTGCCATTTTAAGCATATGTTTCTTAGGCAAAGACCCTGAAACACTAGGAGAAACCCCCACTGAAGCTACACTTGGCCTGCCTCTCAAAGAAGTCTTGGAAACAGAAGGGGAGGCTCTAACCACCTTAGGAAGAGAGGGAAGAACAGCCACCTGAGAAGCCACCTCAGCCTGAAATACTTCCTGAGAGGATACATCCTGTGACAGTAAAGTCTCTCCCTGAGACTCCAAAGAAACACCTGGCAGAACCTCCGGCTCCACTGAGCCTTCCAAAGAACCGGCGCCTGGGACTGTCGGTTCTTCCCCTCTAGGCTTCGCTGCTTTGTCCTTGCGCTTTTGGTCGAAGCCGGCCGGAGCATCCGACGGCATTTTACAATAACAACAATTCCCAAATACTAACCTGGCACAGTCAAACCTTCTCTTAATACTGCGTTTGTTAAATCAAGCACAAGAGCGGCATCCAACAACGCCGTGCTCAGGCCCTAAACAAGGTATACACAAAGTATGATAATCCCTATGAGGTATCTGTTTCCCACAAGAAATACAGTTATTCACTTTTTCTGACATCCGGTTAAATACCGAGGCAAGAAAAAACCAAAATAATCCCCAACGGGGTACTTAGCCAACTTTGATTCGGTCTGAAACTCTGACTTCAGAAACTTTCAGAACGCCAACCTGCACTCGCAAAATTGCTTCTGCATCGGACCATGCGGCAAAAAAGACTGAGGATATGACGTCGGTCATGCGCATTAGTACCCTGACGTACTGACGTCAGTCTAATGCGCCCTGACCGACGTCAGCCATATACTTTGGTATTCGGGCCGACTGGACAGCGGACTACCCCAATAGTTAGGACTGCAGCAATGTGGAATGAAGAACATCTGCATGCACACAAGGTATTACATTATTAAAATCATTCCCCATCAGGATATCTGCAGGGATATCCTCAAAACACACCTACCTGCTTGCTTCCTTTTCCACCCTCCCAGTCAAGGCGAGCCCTGGCCAAAGGTACTTGGAATGAGGTCCCTCCTAAAGCTCTGACTGGAGTGGACTGCCCAAACAAGTACTGCTCCTCTTTAACCACTGCAGGATTCATGATGGTTATGTCAGAGGCTGTGCCTCTCTTAGCAGTGGCATGTCTTCCATTCCCTAAGATGGGATACAAACTCTGGTGATAGTTTGGTATCCCTGTTTTGTCTTGACAACTTACCACTGGCATGCTGTTATTCCCACTTGATGGCTCCCTCACCTTTTGTTCCCCACCTTGCTTCAGTGGACATTTGTATGCTTCATGCCCCTCTGGTTACATTTAAAACATCTAACCCTTGATCATGGCCATGTACCTGAACTAGTGACTTCCCTGGTTACTGGTGGACTCTGTTGGGGAGGTTTAAGCTGCTCACATGCATCCCTTATATCCCAGTGCGGCACTGGGTATCCATTTCCTGTGCAGTGATGCCCTGCTTGCTAGGTATAGGTCTCTTTTCCCCCTGACTCAACTGCGGTATTGCATTCCCTATCTGCCAACCACTATCCAAGTAGCTAGATATGTTGAGTCATGATCTAAAGTGGAGTAGGTCCCGGGTTAGAGTCCTGACTAATTAGAAGATTCTCATGTCCTCAGACAAAGTGCTAAGGGCTTGTTGCCTCACCAAAAGGTCTGCCAGCCTTTCAATAGTGGTGACCCGACACCCACTCACCCACCTATGAAAATAAGTGCTTAACTCCGCAATATCATCACATACACTCCTCTGTCTTGCATCTGTGCTCACAAAACTTTTTTTTCTGCAAGCTTCAGTTGTTAACTTAAAACATTTCAATAAACATTGTTTAACTTTATCATAGTTTAAACAATATCAGACAATGTATATATGAATAAAACTATCACCCTCCTTAAACTGTGGAAGAAATTAACTGACATTTATTGTTTCTGGGGTTCAGTTATTCCCTTCCTCATTACCTTCATGACCCTGACCAAGAGTCAGTATCTCCCTGTCATGTTAGCGTTTCTCCTCTTCTACAGCCTCCAAACACCGCCGTCTGCCTAATGATTCTAATTCCAAACATTTGGCATTCAGTTCAAGAAGTCCTCTGAGGAAAAGTAGCACTGTCCTATTTCTGAAGGATGCAGATACGCATCACCAGACTGGCTGTTGGTCCATGCTGCAGCTGTGATTAAGGCTGAAATAATTTCCTCTTTAGGCAGGTTGCCATGCACCAGTCCTTTGGCTTCACACAACTTGGCTAACTGATTCTTTGTCAGCTTGCCATAATCCTCTGCTGACATCTTTGCCTGGCTTCTCTGACTAAACTAAATCAACAAAAATAAATAAAACTGTTGTGAAAAAAACTCTATGTTTACTTTGTGGCTGCTAAGAGTGCACACACATTCAGTGACAACTGCCCACAAGCTACTGAAGTTCAATTAATATCACATCCAGCTGCCACCAATATGTGACGGTTCTACTCTGGGCCAGTAATCAAGAAGGAGTCTCAATCCTCACCACTGGCACTGGTGAGGGATGGCCACTAGGGACAAAAATGGATACACACAGTATTTTCAGATGCAGCTCTCTGCACCAAGCACAATTTCCCTTAACATCACACTC
Organism: Protopterus annectens; assembly: GCF_019279795.1. NCBI lineage: Eukaryota > Metazoa > Chordata > Ceratodontiformes > Protopteridae > Protopterus > Protopterus annectens. The sequence goes on along the minus strand of NC_056729.1, from coordinate 741,590,129 downwards.
CAGACCTGGGGCTGGACTCTCTTTTCTCTCTCCAGGGCCCATACAAGACTCCACACTGACCACTCTGGAGCTCTGTGTCCCTGTCACAAGTAGTTGACATACACATTTGGATATTTGATTTTCCGCGCATGCACACGCACCTAGGAAAGGCTGGCACAGATTTACCAGCTGTGCCTCCTCTTCCCAAACTATAGGGCAATTACACTGCCATGAGTCAGCTACTCTAAGGCTCTTACAAGTGTACCCAATTATACGGAGTAAAATTAACACTAATACAAATGGTAGAGTTTGACCAATGCAGCAAGGCTTACAGGAGAGCCATGGTGTCACTAAAATACGCATGAGTGCTCTCAAGATGTTAAAAGTATTCTCTAAAAGACCAGCCACAATGAAAGGTATAAAAAAATTTAATAATAAATAATAAAATAAAAAACATGGGAATGCTGAATATCTAGTTAAAATAATCAGAACTTCAAATCACAGGAGATAATAACACAGTTGGATAGTTTCAAATAGATGCAGAAAAACAATACTTAACTAATCTCACTATATTTTCCTGACTGCCTAAAGAAAAATTACTGTTTCCTACTTAAGTTACTTACTACAGCAAGGCATGATAAGGTGTGGTTGCGTGAGACATCTGTGAGAGATCTTTCCCGTCAACTTCCTAAGAACAAAGTGCTGCTGCGAGAGCTCAGTCATATTTCTCACTAATATCAAAAGAATAATTTCGGGCGGCCACGGTGGTGCAGTGGTTAGCGTTGCCACCTCACAGCAAGAGGTTCTCCGGTTTGATTCTCAGCTGGGGTGCCTTCTGTGCGGAGTCTGCATGTCCTCCCTGTGGTTGCGTGGGTTTCCTCCGGGTGCTCCGGTTTCCTCCCACATCCCAAAGGCATGCTGTAGGTGGATTTCACACTCTAAACTGTCCCTAGATGTGAGTATGTGCATGTGTGTGTGTGTCTTCTGTGGAAGGTTGGGCACCGGGCTGGCAACTCAACACCGTAAAACTCCACTGCCAGTCATGAGTGGACAGGTGATCCGCTGAGGCGACCCCTAACCAGGAAAAGCCAAAAGAAGAAGAAGATCTAAAGAATAATTTCAGTGCTAATTATAGAATGACATCACATCTGGTCACCTGTCTCTGGTACAATACATACCCAGAGCCTTGCCAAGATCCGTTGCAGCATCTGAAAACTAGCTATAAAACAATTTCAAAAACTTCCACCCTTCCAGGGCAGTTATTACTTCACCCCCAAGAACAATGCAGTAAGATTCCTAGTCCTGGTTTTCCCAGACATTTTTGTCTCTGGCTGAAATCAGCCCTAAAAGTTCTTTATGGCCTAAACCAACCCATTTACTTTCAACCTATTTTTTCAAAATTAGATGGACTGAGATTAACCTCTTCCATTCCAGAATTCTCTGTTAAAACATATACATTTAACCAGTTATAATATTGTCTGACATACATGTACATCTCTTTTCTGTCCAGCAGGACCTATTGTCGATACATTTTTAACACAAGTATCTGTACATATCAGTGTGATAGTCAAATGACATAAAATTCTTTACAGATAGCTATGCTGGCATATTATGTTACACATGCACTGCCCTACTCTCTCTGGCACAAATGGCACTCATCACATAGCAGTCTTTGAATCAACATATGTATGTATGTCTGTCTGTAACAATGACTTCTCATTATTACATCCTAGGTGGTGCTTTCTGAAAAGCAAGTCAACTGAGCACACAGACTTGTTAGAATGTCAAAATTTACTGAATACAGGGCCTTGTTAGAAGGTCAGCTTATGTTTACTAGCATTCTAATTTAAATGTTAACCTTATAAGCACTTCATCTGAAAGAATAAAGAACGGGTGAAATATTTCTAATACTGACATTTTTCAAAACACTAGACACCAAATTATATAACGTACACCGTTTTTATGGCCATACATCACAAGAAGAAGCGATACAAACTTGTATGTCTTTTCACACCCAGCATTCACTATCAATACAACTTGCAAAAGCACACTCCTTGCTAAAAATGGCAATAACCACTCCAGAGTGCATTTCTACAGACTCTGCAGTTAGCCTTTACAAAAAACTTCAAAAGGGAGACCGTAAAACAAGCAGTGAGAGGGGCATCTATCTAAATGTAGTCAATTTTCAACTAGAAGTTTAAAGAGACAAACACAAACCAGAAAATTCACTAAATTGCATCAGGAGACTTACTGAGGCTTATGGTTGAGTTTCAAGGACAAAAAAGTTGTTTAAACTAGGAATAAGGTACAAGATGACTGTCCCTTAACTCTAAGGTACAGGTACTTGTGGACAATGAAGTGCAAGTGCTGCTAGCCAAAATGCAGACAGGCAGCACAAGGGATTAAGGAATTGTAAATTAACTGTTTCCTGCCATCCAGTGATCCAGGGTTCAATTCCCACAGCCTCCACTGCTTAAATGTGTGACTCTGAGCAAGTCTTTATAGAGATCAGTGCTCTACCCTGATCAACAAATAAAAATAAAATACAGCAAATAAAAATAAAATAAAATATCTCATTAACATCAATTTCAGGTAGCAAATGACAGTCTCCAGTTAACATAGCTCTACATAAGAGTAGAGGTGGGCAAGCCGGAACTGACTCAAGCCAGAGTATAAGCTTAGCTCTGACTCGTGATCCCACAGGTTAAAGAGCAAAGCCACAGCTTTCGGTTAGGTCAGGTCTGCATATTCAAGCATTGAGGTTGGCTGGAATACCAGACAGAGTGACGCCACTTTCCATAATGCTGCAAAGGAAGACGAATTAAACATTTTTCATGGAAGAGGATTACTGCAAGACATTGTAGTTGGGCAATTCTTTTATAAAAAAAAAGATCTGCAACTTATTTTAGAATGAGGGGTGCATTAGTTCCTTCATTCCAGACTACCTACATGTTTCCACATGGGGGGAATCTGTTTCAGTGACAGAAAGAGATCAGGAGGGCTTGGAAAGCACTACCACTGTTAAGGACACCATGGGCAGAATTATTCATGTTTCCACATGGGGGGAATCTGTTTCAGTGACAGAAAGAGATCAGGAGAGCTTGGAAAGCACTACCACTGTTAAGGACACCATGGGCAGAATTATTTTGTTTTTACTGCGGTAAGACACAGTCTCTCAAATGTCCCTGGCTTTAGCTCAATGCTGTTAATCTCAGAGAGGTGCTTACTGTCTGTTTGGGGTGAGTATGTGCGTTCAAGAGCAACAAGCTGTAGTTTATTTTTTCTTTCACTCTCCTCACCACCAAACATCAGACCTGTGCAGAGAAATGGGCTGCCTTTTTTGGAGAAGGGATGGACTGGCAAATAAAAGTGTTATGACGTGGGGTAGCGTATTTACCAATCATAAGCCAAAATAGTAAAATGTTACTGTAGTTCTTATATTTTTCATTCTTTTCACAGTAAGTAATTAGTGTATGGAAAGGTGCTATCATTTTTGGGGTATACAATACATCATAGCAAAGGGCAGTTATGGTTGATATGGTTTGCTGGAGGGCTATATCCATCAAAAAATAAATTTATTATACTTTGTAGCAACTTGGTGGTGGACCTTCTCAGAAGGGGCACAGTCCACTGAAACAGTGTATGCATTTTATACTCAAAAGGTTATCACGAACACTGATTTTTTTTTTATTACTGTGGGTTGTCTTGATGGAAATGAAACATGGTTTCTTACATCAAGCTAAGAAAATCCAGCACTTCACAAGGCTTTTGTTGTTCCACTTAGGCTGTGTATCTAGTTTTTACGTTTGAGTTGCTTCACTACTTCTTGCAAAGTGTGGTGAACTACTGTTTAAGAACCATGGCAACATTCCTGCTTATTATATTTTTCCCTATTTTTCATTTTCAGCAGACCTATAGCTTGTGCACAGTGAAGGAGGTGGCTGGGTGCAAGCAGTTATGAAATGTGATCGATATACCTTCAGCATTCATTCGAGTGAATGATGGCAATGTCAGTGTTTGCTTGGCTGTAACTGCAGTATTTTTTTTTCCGTTACATAAATAATAGTCTCTGGACTTCCAAATGTAATTATTTTTACCAGAGCTACTGCCTTGATTGCTTGCTCTGACTTGGCTCTTATTGGGTTCTAAAAGAGACAAGCCAGAGCCTTGGCTCAGCTCTGGTTGGTCTTTTTTTTCTTTTTCACAAATGCTGGGCTGGCCTACCTTTACCTATGAATAAAACAAACTAGTCACTGCTTAGACTGGGGAATTTTTGTTTTATAAAGTGCCAGTAACATCTGAAATACTTTGTAGTTTCTCACTCCAGACTAATTTATTACTTAAAATTAACCTATTTCATTCTGCTGACCATGTAGACCTTAAGCTGTCTTGTCATTTTTTTTTCAGAAAAACACACACAGTAGACTGTACGGTAGCTGGTGGAAATCTGGCAAGGACATCAGGGAAACACCTGTGCTCCTCATGGCCAAGTACAACTGGACTTTTAAACATGCATCTGGTTTTCCATCATCAACTCAAGTAAACTGTGCTTCAGTTATCATATCCTTAATGTACCAATTTTACCAATCGGAGTAAATGAATATGCCGGTTTGTAATCACAGGAAAGAATGATGGTCATATCAAGTAATATACAAAAACAGCATCCCTAACTGTCTTGCTATCAGTGGACAGAACACCATGGAAATTATACTACATGTGGAAACCTTCCACACAGTAAATATCTGAGCAACCATAAAGAGGTCAAGCATATTTGGCTATAAGCAACAAAAAAACTTTAAAAAAGAGAGTGGATGACCACAAAAAGCCAATATTAAATAAAATCAAAAAAACAAACAACTAGATAAAATACATATTTACAAATGACAAATACCATAATGCACACACACACACACACACACACACACACACACACACACACACACACACACACACACACACACACCAAACTACCACCTGGGAAAGGATGTCAGACAAATTAAGACGAAGAAAGAAATGTTATGTGTAACACTCGTAGAACAATTAAAACAATCTTCACTTAGAAGCTTCTTAAGTATATTTCTAAATTCCGCATATTTACAAAAAAAGAGCAGATATACTCTCATCCAAGAAGCAATTCAGCATTTGTGGTCCTTGAATCAAAACAGCTTTGTAGGTATAATAAAATGACTGATAAGGAATGTTAGGGTCTTTAGCTAATGAACTGCTTGGTCAGAATGACTTAAGAAATGCCAGGGTGGATGAGAATTACGTACAAAGAGTGTTACTACACTCAAGAACAGCACTGCTGGAGGATTAACAGAGGAATGACATGTTTCATCATGAGTGAGCTAGAATCCATTGTACTTCAGAGTAATGCAATCACATTCATTATGAGGAAAACCATCACTAAAGCAACAAATCTTATTGTGTGCGAAGTTTTCTTAAGGGTTTATCTGATGTACATAAGGTTTTACACTAAAGCTGGAAACATAGCCCCCTTGGGAAGAGTTTTTATAGGTCTTTCAGGCCATAGATGTTAGAACAAAGTATACACAGAGCCTAACCTTGGCACAGCTACCATGATTAGCTCAATGTCAATGCAACCTCAAACACACTACAATTAAAATACTCACCAAGTAAGTATAATATGATAAGCATCTACAATATTTCTGTGAACCCATACCTTGCCCAACTTGCCATTAATTACAGCATCATTTAAAATTTGCTATGTAAAAATAGAGACGCTTTGGTGAAAATGTTACAAATCAAGGTGAAGAATTGCTCTACTTCCACAGTAATGTCAGAATCATATTATTGGCACCCTTCCTGCCAGCAGCAGTTCTTACTGTTCCTTCTGGAGCACCACAGTTTCATCTACAACTCCAGCTATTTTTATACCATGGTTAAACAACAAACAAAAATAATACAGTATTTCACATTTAATAAGTGGGGGAGTGTTAGACAAATTTTTTCCTTCAGTGGTCTTAAATGCGTGCCTCAAAATATCCATGCTCTTCTCCAACTGCTCTTAGGAAGTATATCATTATGTACATTAATAACAAATAATCAAGACAGACTTTTACAGTTTGGTAACTCACTTGTTAGGCTGCCAGCTCAGAATAAGGAACTAATCACAACCTTACGTAATAGACAAGTGGAGAAATAATAAAACATCACAACTTTCTCATCTACTACAATTGGGCATGAGCCAGCATTTACCTAGAAAATATCTCCCTGACTGACCAAAAGTAGATGTGAAAATGAGAGAGATTAAGGGCCATGGGAAATATAGCAAAGTATAAGGATGCACAAACAAAAAGCACACGCACACACACACACACACACACACACACACACACACACACACACACACACACTTCCATCATCAATAGGTCCACTATGACAAATAAGTAAAAATAAACTAGCATAACAGATGACAGTAGCACTCATGAGACAAAGGCCCAGATGTCCAGAGATGAAATGCAAGTGTCACAGATGAAGCTACACACAATACCTGTATGGGGGAAGTATGTAGACATGAAGACCAACAAGCTACAAGAAGAAGCCAGATGACTTTATATTGATATTTTGTAATACTAAACAATGAACCAAAGTCCAAAGACCTGCAGTAGATGGATTACAAACTCTAAACTGCTCGTACATCCGAGTATGTTTCTGTGCATGTCAGATAGGAAGAAAGACGTGGCAATCTAGTTCTACTTCCCTTCTTGTAAGCTTTGCAGGTAGTTTTAGCTGCCTAAAGGTCACTAGGAGTTGTTCAAGACTCTTTTGAGACAGAAAGAGAAACAAAATAGCAACAGCAAAAAAATAAAGCAGTCGTGTAAGTTGCACTTAACTCATAACAGTAGATGTTTACATGCCTTACTGCTGCAGTAGCCTTTAGCCTATATAAGGGTCATTTCCTTACCCAGGAAACTGCCAGCTAGGTTCACAAAGCTCTGCCCCACCTTAGATCTAGATTTTGTCTTTACACCAAACAAACTATCTGTAATGAACTACATTATTCACAAAGTTCTCTACTGTAAGAGCCCAAGGCACATGCATAGGAAACTGCCAGCTAGGTTCACAAAGCTCTGCCCCACCTTAGATCTAGAGTTTGTCTTTACATCAAACGAACTATCTGTAATGAACTACATTATTCACAAAAGTTCTCTACTGTAAGAGCCCAAGGCACATGCATAGTTTTATTTTCACTTCGACAATTTCCATAAACATTTGGCTGTCTCTATCAATCCAGTGTTCCATGGGCTGTATGCAACTGTTGCATTACTTTTCAGTGACAACATTCTCAGCTAAAGCTTACACTTAAACTCCCCCCTTCTTTATCACTGTACAGTTTTTGGGACAGCCCAAACACTCGCCCACAAACTAATACATTTTTTTTTTTAACCGAAGGACTTGCATGTACTTAGAAGGATTCCTGTGCAGAAAATTGTAAAATTATCAATTATATGAAGGCATCATGCATTTAATATAGCTTATTACACAACAACCCCCCATTAATATTCCAAAACGTGCACGCTGATTGGTCAGCACGTTGTAAATTAGTCGCCCGGACTTTTTCTATTAGTACAAGTCTTGGGTCTTGGACAGCAACGGAGAACGGAAGAGCTCCATTGCTGTTCTCGCTATGTTAAACGAGTAAAAAAAAAAAAAAAAAAAAAAAAAAAAAAAAAGCAACAGAGATCTTCCTTTCTCCGTTTTTTTTGTTTTTTTTTAAGCTGTCTCGCTATGTTAAACTCTTTTAACATAGCGAGACAAGTTTTTAAAAGCAACGGAGATCTTCCTTTCTCCGCTGCTTCCACATACACAGTTCTGATGTACTGCGTAACCATACGCATGAGAAGTACATCAGAAGTGACGCAGAATTCTGGACAGCTGTGGAAGGGCAGCAAGGAGGCATTATACAATGCCATTACTTAAGAAAAGTAAGTATATTTTTTCTTAAATAATGTCATTGTATAATAACTCACACCTGGTGGTAATGCTGGATTTACCCATGGTTGTCTTTGTTTGGTCACTCGGGCTTCACCCTCGTGGCCAAACCACACTAACCGTGGGTAAATCCAGCATTACCCACACTCAGGCGTGGGTTATTGCTTAATTAATGTCAATGGCGACAGTTTCATTCTGTTTTGCAGCCACTACTAGTCACAGAGCTGGCTTAGGTGTGCAACATTGCATGCATGGGTGGCACAGTGAGTAGCATTGTCACCTCACAGCAAAAGCATCTTTGGTTCAGTTCTTTACTAGGGTGCCTTTTGTAGAGCATGTGTGTGTGTGTTATTTTGCTACTCTGGTCTGCACTGCAGTCCTCCTACATCCCAAAGACAAATGACAGGTGGACTGGTAACTCTGAACCATATATAGGTGAGTGAGATAATGGAATAAAGGCCCACCAATCCACTGCCATCTCTTACCTGTCTAAGTAAACTCTGTGGACGGCAGAACATTTTCATGGGGTCATTACAGGAGTCAGACACAATTTGACAACACTGAGCAGATTTCATACATGCTCAGCAACTATAGAAAATAGTCTTTAAAACATATGTATATTCAGGATTTGTAATGCCAGAGCCAAGTATCAAATATGCAGTTTGTCACAGAGGCACTGACAAATTGCCTGTGAAGTTTAAGTATCATTTGCTTCTCTGCTCTCATGCCTTCAGTGACTTACAATTTAACTTTCAACTGTGCTATACTGACCTTCTCTACCAAGAACGTTATTATACCGGGACTTCCAAGATGGCTGCACACTGATTAACAGCTTAACTTCAGCTCTCAATGCGTGAAAAAAACTGAAATAGAAAGACAAGGTGACACTTAATAAATTCAGTTACAAGCTAATAAGTACATTGCCTGGATCCCAGCAAAAAAGAAACTTAAGACAGTCTCAAAGAAAATCAACTAGAAAAGTTAGAGAAAAATATGACTGGGAAGAATCCTGCAGCTGTTCATCAAAAAGCAGTTCAAGCTCCAGCTTTGATGCTATACATGCCTTCCAGTAACCTAAAGGAAAAATAAGTCCAATGTGCTCAGAGTTCATTAAAATGAATGAAACACTGAAGGGATATTATCAGCTGAAATAATAACAGAGATTCAGATGAGCTGATAAAACTGCAAAAAATTGGAGGCAAAAATGAAGAAAAGGCTGGCTGAGTACGAGACTACTCGAGAAGAGATGTTTAAAAAAATGGTAAGAGGTCAGTGCTTGCAGGGAAAACCTGAGAGAAGGAACAGGTTATATTAATTTTATGAAAGTACAAATAAGCAACTGGACTCGTATGCCACTGCAGGATTTGTTACTTGAAAGGACACATCAGTTGCACGCTCCAAACCTGGCCATGAGAAAGGAGCAAAGACCTATATTAGTAAAGATGTGATTCTACCTGCAGAAAGAGCTGATCCTCACAAAACTGAGGCAGAATGGCAAAGTATTAAAAGTTGGAGACAGTCGAGTGTTTGTGGAAAATGATTATAGAAATCAAGTAATACTGAGAGGCAAGTATGAGATTCAAGCTGCTGTATCCAGCAGTTTTCAGTATATTTTTTGTTGTTGTATCAGTCATTTTCTGAAGCAGAACAAGCTAAGGAGGAAATATAAAAAAGTCTGTCCAAGAAAAAGTGAACCATCAAGCAGAAGAGGACACTGCTTCTCATGCTTCTGATAAAAGTTCATAAAGAAACTTTGCCATTGAAACTTTTTACAGTGCTACAAATGAAACTGCTTGAGAGAAAGAGAAAAGTACAAGAGTTGACTATAAGAATCAGTAGTACCTTGGAACTAAACTGGTGTCTGGTGTTTGGAAAATGAAATGAATAAGACAACAACCAGCAACGTAGAAATTAGTGAATAAATGTGAGAGATTACAAAGCATCAGATTTGTGAAATATGGCTGTACAAGACAAAGTTGAAAGAATGGACTTTGTTAAACTTGTGACTAACTGAAAGGCATTTACCTCATTTCATGTCATGAATGTCTGGAACGACATTAAGGAGAAAGTCAAAATGTAACTAAGTAAAACAGTTTCTGTTTTTAATAGTAGTTTTATAAAACTAAGATAAATACTTTTTTTTTTTTTACTATAGAACTTAAGCAATAACTGACGAGTGGGTATGGGAATATTGAGGATTTACCTACAGTTGGTATGGTTTGATTAGGAGAGTGAAGCGGAGTGATTAACCAAAGCTAACTGTAGATAAATCCTTGTATGCCCACACCCACTCATCGGTTATTGCTATTGTACAAGGACATTATTTAAGAAAAATTATACGGCGTCATAGTGTTCCTCGATGTTTCCTCATTCTTTCAAATTTTCTGAAGACTGCTGGATACAGCAGCTTGAATCTCATACTTGCCTCTCAGTATTCCTTGATTTCTATAATCATTTTCCACAACAAATGCTTATGGGACTTGCATTCCCACACTTGTACACCAGAGCAGTGCTGTTCAAAACAAGCAATGAAGAAAAGATCTCCATTTTTTAACTATAAAAAACTTTTAGTTATGTACTCACCATAACTTCAGATGTTTGGGATCCATCTCGCCTACATTCTGACTGATGGGTTCGGAGCCGATCCCTCGGCTCCGACTCGGCACGCTTATGCCAAAGAGCGAAGTCTCTTATTGGCTGAGCTTACTATATCCCAGGATGCACCACTACCAGTCCCCCAGATCTAGTTTGTCCGCATACATGCACACACGCATGCACTGGTTATATAATATCGACAGATGGTACAAGATAAAAACAGTAGAACTCAAACCGTTCAATCTCTTCTGATCTCCAAGGCAGGGGGAAGGAGGGTGGGTATTAGGAATGTAGGCGAGATGGATCCCAAACATCTGAAGTTATGATGAGTACATAACTAAAAGATGTTATGTGATCCTATCTCGCCTACATTCTGACTGATGGGACAGCGTCCCTAGCACCTATATCCTGGGTGGCTCACTGGAAAACACTCCTGAGTACCGTGGAACCAAATGATGCTCGCCCTTTAGATGCCACATCCAATTTATAGTGGGAAATGAAAGTGTGCGGGTTGGACCAAGTAGCCGCAGCACAAATCTCAGAAATAGCGAGCTTGGAATGAAATGCAATAGAGGTAGCCATAGCTCTAGTAGAGTGAGCTTTGACAGATGTTGTAAGTTGCTTATTTGAAGAGGAATAAGCCTGAGTTATGCAATCTCTAATCCATTTGGCAATAGTAGCTTTAGTGATGGTTTTACCCAGTTTATTATCTGAAAAGGACACAAACAATTGATTTGTTTTCCGAATTTGTTGAGTCCTGTCTAGATAGAAGCGCAATTGCCTATGAACATCCAACGTATGCAAGGTGTATTCCGCTTTGTTTGAAAATTTTGGAAAGAAAACTGGTAGCTCTAGAGATTGTTGGAGACAGAGATTAGAACAAACTTTGGGAACAAAAGATGGATTAGGTCTAAGTGATACTCTATCCTTGTGAAAAATCAAGCACGGTGGTTTGATAGATAGGGCTTGAAGTTCTGAAACTCTTCTTGCAGAGGTAATTGCAATTAAGAAGGCAGTTTTCCAAGACAGATATTTCAACTCGCATGTAGCAGCCGGTTCAAAAGGAGAAGATGTTAAGGCACTAAGTACCAAATCAAGATCCCACGGAGGCGCAGGATGAAAGACTGGGGGTCTTAAAAGCACAGCACCTTTCATGAAAGTTTTACATAATCTGCTGCTCATCAATGGTGGATCTATGGATTCGTGAAATTTGGAGATAGCTGCTAATTGGACTTTAATAGTAGAGACTGATGATCCTTGATTAAACAAGGATGTCAAAAATTTCAAGACCTCTGGTATCGGGGCAGTAAAAGGGTCTAAGCCTCTGAGTTGAGCCCAGATAGCAAACCTCTTCCACTTACTGTGATACAATTTCTTAGTGGTGGGTTTGTGGGCTGAAGATAAAATGTGAATAACTTCCAGGTCCAAGGTGTGATTTCTGACTAAGGTTGGAAGTGGAGGAGCCAAGCTGTTAATTTCAAAGTGTGAAGGGACTGGTGCTGTTGTCCCAACTGATGAACCAGAAGGTCCGGAGTTAGATCCAAAAACCAAGGACCGTCCAGAGTATATTTCTGTAGGTAGGGGAACCATACCTGACGAGGCCAGTACGGAGCAATTAGAATCATTGTGGACCCCAATTGGGAAGCTTTCTGGATGACTTTGGGGAGGAGTGGAACCGGAGGGAAAGCATAAAGCAGTCCTGTTGGCCAAGGTTGGACTAGAGCATCCGTAGCTGCCTCTCCTTGATGGGGGATCAAGGAAAAGAACCTTTTGCACTTCGTGTTTTGTGGTGTTGCAAACAGGTCGCAGCACGGAATCCCCCATCTTTTGAAAATCTGAGCTGCTACTGTTTCGTTCAGGGACCACACGTGAGAAGAGAGAATAGTCCTGCTCAGTCTGTCTGCCAATACATTGTATTTTCCTGGAATGTGGGTCGCTACCAGGAAGCGGTTGGTAGCCACTGCCCATTCCCACACCCTCATGGCCTCTCTGCAAAGGGGGTAAGATCTGGTCCCTCCTTGTTTGTTTAGATACCAGACCACCGACATGTTGTCTGTGTGGATAGCGATAATGCCTTGAGGGAGAAATTTGTGGAGGGCTTGTAGGGACAGAAGTACAGCCCTCATTTCCAACACATTGATATGGAGAAATGTTTCGTTTGGAAGCCAAGAACCCTGAACTGACCTGCCCAGACAATGCCCCCCCCCACCCCGTCTGGGAGGCATCCGTTGTCAAGGTGGCCACCGGAGGGGGTATAACAAAAGGTCTTCCCTGATTCAGATTGGATGTTAGAAGCCACCAGCGGAGGTCCCGTTTGCACGTTTCTGTAATCAGTATGTGATGATTGAGGGGGAGATTCTGAAAAGACCATTGAGTCGATAACAGCCACTGAAGAATCCTCATGTGCAATCTTGCCAGAGGAACTAGGAGAACCGTAGCAGACATTGAACCTAAAAGTTGCAGGACCATCCTGGCTGGGGCTTTGGATCTTAGAAGCAGGGCTTGGACTTGACCTTGTAGTGTTTGAATCCTTTCGGTAGGAAGGAAGATTCGCATTAATTTTGAGTCTATCTCTGCTCCTATGAATCTTATGCGCTGAGAAGGCAGCAAGACAGACTTTGACCAGTTGAATGTAATTCCCAGGGAAGCACCCAGGGAGATGGTGGCTTGTAGGTTCTCTAGTAGTAGATGCCTGGTGGTGGCAGTCAGGAGCCAGTCGTCCAGATAGGGAAACACTTGGAATCCGAGACTCCTCAGGTGAGCAGTCACTACTGCCAGACACTTGGTGAACACCCTAGGGGCTGTGGTGAGACCAAAGGGCAGTGCACAAAATTGGAAATGACTGTCTCCCAGGCTGAAGCGCAGATACCTCCTGGACGCCTGATGTATCGGTATGTGATAATAGGAGTCCTTGAGATCTATGGAGCACATCCAAACATCTTTCTCCAACAATGGGAGAATGGATTGTAAAGTGACCATTCGGAATTTGGACTTCATGACGGACTGGTTTAGTTTGCTGAGATCCAAAATGGGTCTCAGGTCCCCTGTCTTTTTTGGCACTAAAAAGAACCTCGAGTAGTTTCCGGATCCGATCTGGTCTGTGGGGACCGGTTGGATGACTCCTTTTTCTAGCAGCTTTGAAGCTTCTACGGCTGCAATTTCCCTTTGACTGGGTGGTGGGTCCGGGATTTTTTTGGACGGTGGGGGTGGGTGTGTGAAGGGAATGGTGTAACCTCCGGCAATTATCCGAAGCACCCATCTGTCCTGAGTAATAGACTCCCAGGCTTTTAGGTGCTTGGCAAAACGGCACCCGACTGGCTCCGGAGCAGCACAGCCAGGCAATCCCTCATGGAGTGTGGGAGGCTGAAGAGCCACGAAAGGACTCGCGGTCTCCAGTGTTGCAGAGGCCTCTGCCGCCTCTGGGACGGCATCTCCCAGAAAAATTTCCCCGTCTCTGCCTCTGGAAGGGGAATCTTCCTGCTGTTGAGGAAAGAATTTCTGTGATTTGCGGAACCACATCTTCCCTCCTCTTTTAGCCTTGGGATAAGGCCGAAAGGGAGTGGAATAAAGTACAGTTTTGTACCTACCATAAATGTAGATGTTCGAAGATCCACATTGCTGCAGTCCTTACACTTGGGTAGTCCGCTGTCCTCGGTCGGCCCGAATATCAAAGTATAAGGCTGACGTCGGTCAGGGCGCATTTGACTGACATCAGGACGCCAGGGTACAAATGCGCATGACCGACGTCATATCCTCAGTCTTTTCTTGCCCCAGATGCCAGAAGACCCTAAAAATAAAGGTCAAAACCAAAAGATAGCAAACAACCAACCAACCACCCTTGCACTAACTATATGTACAACATATACAATATACACAATATGTACAACCCAACTTACACAACCACCTCTAACTACAGAGGGGAAGGAGGGAGGGTAAATTGGACTGCAGCAATGTGGATCTTCGAACATCTACATTTATGGTAGGTACAAAACTGTACTATGTTCTTCATCTCACATTGCTGCAGTCCTTACACTTGGGTAGAATCCCAAAGCAGAGGTAAGGGAGGATGGCTAACTACAAGGAAGCAGGAGCTGCCAAAATGCCCTGCAAAACAGCAGTGGCAAAACCAGCCCTGGACTTAGAGTAAAGAGGCAGGTGATAATGCCTAGAGAAAGTATGCACAGAACTCCAAGTAGCTGCCTCCAAAATATCCTTGGTTGCCACTCCCTCAAAAACGCTGTTGAAGTGGCAGTAGCCCTAGTGGAATGAGGCCTAATCCCAGCTGGAATCTCCTTGCCATGATGGGAATAACAGAAAGCAATGCAAAACCCAATCCACTTAGAAATAGTTTGTTTTGACACAGGCTTGCCCTGAGAACTCAAGGCAAAAGAAACAAATAACTGCTGAGACTGCCTGAACCCTTTAGTTCTGTCCAAATAATAACGCAACTGCCTGTGAACATCTAAAGTGTGCAAAATCTTTTCCCCTTTATTTTGGGGATTTGCATAAAAAGTAGGCAAATGAATAGTTTGGTTTAAAGCCACACTAGAAACCACCTTAGGCATAAAGGAAGGATTAGTACGTAATGATACCCTATCCTTATGGAAAATCAAGAAAGGCTCAACCGCCATAAGGGCCTGTAACTCAGAAACCCTTCTTGCAGAGGTAATGGCCAACAAAAAAGCAGTCTTCCATGATAAATATTTCAACTCAGCAGTAGCTGCAGGCTCAAAAGGTTGTAGAGTGAGTTTCTCCAACACAAAATTGAGATCCCAAGCAGGAGTAGGAGCTCTTCGTGGGGGTCTTATATTCTTTGCCCCTCTAAGAAATTGCTTGAACAAAGGATGAGAAAACAATGGTGGGTCGCAATCATAGTGAGCAGAAATTGCTGCAGCATGAACTTTAATAGAAGAGAAAGACAAACCTTTGTCCAGTAACTCAGTAAGATATTGAAGAGCCACACTCAAATTAGGCTCAGAAACATCAAAATCTTTTGCTGCACTCCAAAATAAAAATCTCTTCCATTTATCTGCGTACACTTTCCTTGTGCTAGGCCTTCTAGCTTCCAAAATCACATTCAAAACTTGTTGTGGAAGTTGAGGCCCTCTATGCTTCAAAATAGAATATGCCAGGCTGTCAGGTGAAGAGAGTGAAGTTTGACATTGAGCAAATGGCTGTCCTCCTGTGACAACAGGTGTGGAATCGAAGGCAAAGGCCATGGAGGCTTCCGTACCAGACTTCTCAGTAATGGGTACCAGTGCTGTCGAGGCCAATCTGGAGCTATTAAAATCATCCTTGGCTTGTCCTGTCTGACCTTCAGAAGTACCTTTAGGAGGAGAGGCAGAGGTGGAAAGGCATACACATGAAGATTGCTCCAATTGAAAGAAAGAGCATCCACTTTCCAAGCTGTGGGATGAAACCTTTTTGTGCAAAACTTTGGCAGCTGATGGTTTAGTGGAGAAGCGAACAGATCTATGTCTGGAGTTCCCCATGACACTGTCAATTTCAGAAACACATGAGGATCCAATTTCCACTCGTGGGGATCCATAATTGCTCAACACATCTGCTAAGGAGTTCTGTGCTCCTGGCAGAAACCTTGCCTGAAGATTGAGTTGTAAACTGAGAGCAGTCTCCCACAAAATCATTGCTTGCCTGCATAGAGGATAAGAATGTGTTCCCCCTTGCTTGTTGACGTACCACATGACAGTTGTGTTGTCTGTTAGAATCAACACCTGTCCTGGAAGAAGTAATTCCTTGAAAGCTATTAATGCAAACTGGACTGCTAACATCTCCTTCATGTTGATATGTAGATGTTGTAGTCTGACAGGCCACTTGTTTTGTATCCACTTTCCATTTAGATGAGCTCCCCAAGCTTTGTCTGAGGCATCTGTCATTAAAATCTGACTCGCCTCTGGCCGGGTCACAGAGAGTCCCTTGTTTAGGTGACATTCCTGAGCCCACCACAAAAATTCCTTTTGAATGCAAGGTATTATTTGAATGACAGTGTCCAGATCCTGGCAGTGCTGTGTCCATACATTTTTGAGATACCATTGTAGCTTCCTCATATGCAGTTTGGCATTGGGAAGCACCAGAATACAAGATGCCATGAACCCTAAGGCTTGAAGGACTGTCCTTGCAGTCAGCCCGGACTGATGAGATAGTTGATGGAAGTAAAGGGATAGACTCTTTTGTTTGTCCGGGGTTAAAAGGCCATCTGGGATGCTGTATTCAGTCTCACACCCAGAAAGCACATGTCTTGAGAGGGTACTAGACTGGACTTTATTTCGTTCACAGAATACCCTAGGCATCTTAGCACTGCTATCACATATTCCAAATGATGAAGAAGCTCCTCCCTTCCTTGAGCCAGAATTAGGCAGTCGTCCAAATAAGGATAGATCTGTATTCCTTTTAGTCTGAAGAAAGCTATCACTGGAGCCAGAACTTTTGTGAACACCCTGGGTGCAGTAGATAAGCCAAAGGGCAATGCAGAGAACTGATAGTGAGAAGTCCCAGCTCGAAAACGCAGATACTTTCTGCAACTTAGTCTGATAGGAACATGAAGGTAAGCCTCCTTGAGATCCAAAGTTACCATCCAATGATCTTTGCCCAGCAGAGGTAAAAGCTGCTGTAACGTCAACATTTTGAATTTGGGAATGTCCAGATAAGTGTTGAGGATAGATAAATCCAAAATTGGTCTCCACATGTTCCCCTTCTTTGGTACTAGGAACAGGCGAGAATAAAATCCTAGGCCCACTTCCGGCAGAGGGACCGGCTGTATGGCCCCTAGTTGGAGCAACAAAGAAACCTGTTTGTGAGCCTCTATTCTTTGTTGAGGAGGAACGCCTGGCATGCCTTTGAAAGGAGGCAAGGTATGGAAATAAAACCTGTAGCCGTGGTGTATGATATCCAATACCCATCTGTCCTGGGTAATTAAACTCCAATTTTCTTTGAAAAGTGCCAATCTTCCTCCCAAAGGTGCTGCCAGATGAGCAGGCTCTGGCAGCTGAAAAGGTAGGTCATTGGGTCTGCTTACGAAAGGACTGACCCCTGCCCTCACCCGAAGCCTGTGCAGGAGAACTCCCTGTTCTAGGCCTGAAAGAGCCCTGAGCTCTGCCCTACCACGCCTAGATCTACCCCTAGACTGGGAATCATAAGAAGGATACGTCCACCCCTTAGTAGGCCAATTTCTACTAAATTTTGGAGGCTGGACCTGCAAAAAATCTTTAACAGTCTGCATAGACTTAGCCTTGTCTTCCATTTTCTTTAAAATAGTCTCAACAGGAGGACCAAACAACACGTCAGATTGTAAAGGAGCATCTAAAATCCTTGTTTTAACATGTTCAAACAAATTCTGATCCCTCAGCCAGGCGTGCCTGCGAAGAACTGACCCAGTGGAAGCCACCCTAGACGAGGCCTGTACAGCATCAAAACCACATTGCAAAGAATGCTTACCCACCTGTTCAGAAACATGCACTAAATCTTGCAACTCTTTACAATCAATACCTACTGCCAGAGCATCAACCTTAGACTTCAATTGTGAAAGGAGATAGTTTTGGTATTTCAACATGTGAAACTGACAATTCAGAGCCCTCATAGCAAGAGTGGAAGAAGTATAGACTTTCTTTCACCATCTATCCAAGGCCCTAGCCTCCTTGTCAGCAGGAACCGGATTTTTAACAACAGAAGCCTTAACACCTTTAGGCCCCTGGCTAATAGTTTCTGGGTCCGCCCTAGGACTCTTAAAAAGATACTTATGAGCTTCAGGCACCCTATAATATCTATCCGGCTTAACAGGAGCAGGAGGCAAAGAATCAGGATTAAGAGAAGCCTCTGTAAAAACATCTTCCACTACATCCAAAACAGGAGGTATAGCCAAAGGCCTATGCTGGGGCAAAAACAGAAATTCCCTAAGCCTTTTCCTGGAATCAGAGAAGTCCTGACCTTCCCACTTAAAATGCTCCCTCATGGCATGAAGAGTTTCTGAAAAAGAAAAATCCTCAGAAGGAGTAGAATCATCCACATCAGAATCAGAATAAGGAGAGTACTCCTGCAAGTCTTCAGCCGAAGACTCTGAAACATCTGAAGCCTGCTCAAAACCCCCCAGCCCAGGCTCCACCCTAGGTCTCTTATCAGGAGGGGGCATAGAACCCCTAATTAAAGTAATCAAATCTTCTGCCATTTTAAGCATATGCTTCTTGGGCACAGTACCTGAAGAGCTAGGGGTAACACCAACTGAAGCCAAACCTGGCCTGCCCCTGGGAGAAGCCTTTGAAACAGAAGGAGAGGGCCTAGCCACCTTAGGAAGGGAGGGGAGTATAGTAACCTTAGAAGCCCCCTCAGCCTGACTTGTCTCCTGAGAGGCCACATCTTGTAATAATAAGGTCTCACCCTGGGAACACAAAGAAACCTCCGGTGGAGCCACCGGCTCCACCGACACCTCTAAAGAACCGGCGTCCGGTACAGACGGTTCTTCTAGCCGAGGCTTAACTGCCTTGTCCTTGCGCTTCTTCGAAGAAGCGGGCGTCGGAGCATCCGACGGCATTTTATAGTTGCACCGCTTCCCAAAGACTAACCTTGCACAATCCAACCTTCTCTTTATAGTGCGTTTATTAAATCTAGCACAAGAGCGGCAGCCAACAACGTCGTGCTCAGGCCCTAAGCAAGGAATACACAAAGTATGATAATCTCTATGCGGTATCTGTTTCCCACAAGAAATGCAATTATTGACTTTTTCTGACATCCGGTAAATGACTGAGGCAAGAAAAACTAAAATATTCCCAACGGGTACTTAGCCAACTTTGAACTCGGTCTGAAACTTCTAAATCGAAAAATCTCAGAACGCCAACCGGCACTTGCAATGCTGCTTCTGCATCGGACCATGCGGCAAAAAAGACTGAGGATATGACGTCGGTCATGCGCATTTGTACCCTGACGTCCTGATGTCAGTCAAATGCGCCCTGACCGACGTCAGCCTTATACTTTGATATTCGGGCCGACCGAGGACAGCGGACTACCCAAGTGTAAGGACTGCAGCAATGTGAGATGAACATCGTGCTCCTACGGCAGATAAAGTCTTTCCCTCTTGCTCACAGCGGGTAAGAGTGTCTTTTACCTTGGGTCCAAACAAAGAGGACCCATCAAAGGGAGCGTCGGCAAAGGAAGACGAAGGCCTCCGCGAAATGACACAAACGGAGCCAGGCTTGTCTCCGTAGAGCCACGCCTGTGCCTGCCGCTCTGCCCGCCCCTTCGGCCGCATATGAAATGAGCCTCATGGACGAGTTAGAAATCGAGGTGAGGATAGCCAACTGAGAGCTAACCGACTGGGCTAGCTGCTCAGGTAGGTTACCAGAGAGGGAGTCTGAGAGCTCCTTGACCAGATCCCTCTGTAATCTGGTGAAATGTGCCAAATAATTCAGGGACCTCAAAGTAAAGGCCGCTGAAGTCAGGGTGCGCTTCCCGTACCGGTCCATGCTCCTAGACTCCTTATTAGGAGGATGGACGGACGTAGAAGCTTCTGCCACGTCCTGCTGGGTAGCAGATGCCACCACCATGGCATCTACAGCCACGCCTTTTGTTAAGAACTCCTTCTCGGGTGGGGCAGACAAAAATTTGTTAGGGCGAGAAGGCACTGGTTCCACAGTATCTGGATGTTCCCATGCCCTTCGACAAACCAAATCCAGGAGCTCGTCGAAGGGCGGAGACACCCAGGAGGCGGAGGGCTGAGCCCCAAAGGCCTTGAGAAACACAGACTCATCAGCGGAGGGGGGTTTGGAATTCCAGCCGCCTCGTTGCTTAAGGATCTCTAGAATGTCCGCAAATGAGACATCATCCGAGGACGACTTCGGGGACCCCTCCGCATCATCAAGATCAGTGTCCGATGTAATAGACTCGTCGGGGGAGTCCACGTGCTTCCTCTTGCACGATCTCTTCCTTGGGGGCTCCTCCGAAGACAACTCCGAAGAACCCTCAGGAGGAGGGGAACCCCCAGTGGGGGTAACCTCAGGCCCCGGGGCTCCGCTGCCTAGAGACAGGGGAACTGCCAAAGACCCAGTCTCCATGCCCAGGGAAGGTGCCGGCAAAGCCGCAGAGATGGCTGAAGAAGACTTGTCCAAGGCACTCCTCATAGCTCTGAAAGCCGGACCCCCAGAATCCTGGGAGGGTCCGGTCCACGGAGCCATGATAGCAGACGGAAGTCCCGCGGCCGAAGCACCGAGAGGGAGGCTCAGAACCGACAGCAATGGTCCCGAAACGTCACCCCCGGGTCCGGCCGAAGAAGTCCGTGTGCTAAACTCGGACCCAAAGGCCGGGGTTGGAGTAAGGGTCGGAGCCGACCCTAGTATCTCTACTGGCTCCATCAGCACCTGCTCCGACGGAGCCGAAGCGGTCGGAGGAGGAATGGCAATGGAGTGGGCTATCGGCTCCGAAGCCAATTGGGTCGGAGCCGAAACAAATTTTTGGAAGACTGGTGACTGGAACAGTCTTTGGAGCACCCTGTCTATGTCCGAATCTGACATCCTTGATGACCTGGAAGAGACCGAATGGGTCCGAGTAGGCCTCTCCAACGGCTCCAAGGGACTAGGGGACCGGCTCCGAATCGACTCTACAATTATCTGCGCCGAAGGAATTTCCAAACCAATTTCCATCGGTGCCGAAGAGGGCTTCGGCGCTGAGGAGGAAGTGTCTGAGCGGACAACCTTCATCAGCTCCGAGATCAGTGGAGCCGATGAAGATGACCCGCCTCTCGATGCCCCAGACGATGGCTCCGAACCCAGAGGCATCGAGGCAGACCGTTCCGCCCTCGGCTCTGAAGTCCGTGGAGCCGAAGGAGAAGAGAAGCCTGCCTATGTTTTTTGGCGGTCGGTTCCGACGGACTGGTCGGAGCCGACGCCCTTTTCTTTTTAGCAGGAGAAGGAGAGGAAGCTAATGCTTCTTCAAAAGAGGGTTTAATAAGGTCTTTTAATAGAAGTTTATTTTTCCTCTCTTGGAGGACCCTCGAGGAAAACGCGTGACACACACTACAGGACTCCTGCAAGTGTTTGGCGCCCAAACAGTACACACAGAGAGAGTGGTCATCTGTGATCGACATCTTAAAACTGCACTTAGTGCACTTTTTAAATCCTGAAGGCCTAGGAGCCTGTGGCATTATGGCAGTCAAATACAGTGAATTAGCCAAAAAAACACAAAAAACACACTGACTATCACAGAAATTTTTCTTTCTCTCTCTTCTTCTTCTTTTCTTTGTATTTTAAAACAAGTACTAAACACAATACAAAAATACAAGTAACGGATCCAAGACCCCTAAAAAAAATAGGGAATTAGCCAAACAACGAACTGACAGGGGAAGGCCCTTCAACTCCGATGGGACCTCTAGTCTAACAAAAAACAGTCACTACACAATATTTTACCAAGGGAAAATACTCATTCATACACAAACCCACTAAATAGCTGTTAAAACAGCTTTTTGTTGAATTTTAAAGAAATTCCTGACAGGAAAGTAAGTGAAAAACACTACTTAGCTCAGCCAAGCTCGAGACCACGTCTTCGCTTGTTAGCGGCAAACGAGATCTGGGGGACTGGTAGTGGTGCATCCTGGGATATAGTAAGCTCAGCCAATAAGAGACTGCGCTCTTTGGCATAAGCGTGCCGAGTCGGAGCCGAGGGATCGGCTCCGAACCCATCAGTCAGAATGTAGGCGAGATAGGATCACATAACATCAAACAGTTTAGAAGTACGGGAGAGGCAGAGCAAAAATAGAAGGAAAAATCAGGTATGTTAGTTTTTTTCCTTGTATTTGCTCTACCCTTTGTACGTACCTCTTACCTCAAGCAATGTTGATAAAGCCTTAAATAGCGGGAGTTATATGCCCCAAAACAGGGACCAATATAAATGCTGCTCTTATAAATTTAGAAAGCTGCTAGAACAACAAGACTTGTGCTTTCATGCATTCTCTGAAGTATATGAATTCTGAAACTGAAATGTGCATCATTTTGTGACTTCACTCCTCAGGGACTTGGAAAACATACATTTTATGAGGGACAGACCAAAACTACAAGGCAAACATCTGGGCATTCTATGAAAATCTGGACAGCTGAGATGTATACCTCCATAGTATGCACTAAGAGAAGAAAGTCCAGTCGTACTTCAGCGACCAGATGATTTCAATTGGTATATGCTCAAATTACAGCAGTCACTAGTGCTGTGTCTGCAGTTGTCTATTTAAGACAATTGTTTCTACTTAGGAAGGTTAAACTTCATTATATGAAGATGTATGTGCTTGTATAAAGTTAACAGGTTACAGGGAGTTCAGGGGTTGTTTGTTTGAGGGTTTTCATTAAAAGAAAGATTATTGTAAAATGTGACATAGGTTTAAAATGGGGATGACAAGAAACAATTGTATATAAAAGATAAACATAAATTAGTGCATGCATCACAAAAGCTGGAAACAGGCACCTAAAAACTAAATTTATTTATATATATTTGTTTGCTGGGGAAATCCAACTGGGCCAGAAGCTCATTTTCAGTGGAGGCTTGGGGCAAAAAGTTCCACAGAAATAGAAGCAAAATACAATAATTAGAGAGTACAATAGTTAAGTATAGATACACATCATCTAGTTAGTCTACACAAAGAAGTAATCAATACAGTTTTCTAGTAGATACAGGTTCAAAAAGAAAAACAAGTATTTCAGTAAAGATCACTGTGAGAAAAATAAAATTAATACTGTGTACATATTAAATAATAGTTATTAACAAATGAGATTTCCTTTATATATCTTTGAGTAGTAATAAACACTGAGGAGAAGAAAATGAGATAAAGAGTAGACAGTGTTCTCAAGCGGTCATATACAACAGATGACAATAACTTAACATAACGGTAATACTTTCCACATTATGATGGAATGTGAATGACCTCGCAGGTATAGACAAAAAGAACAGTGAATTATATTAAGAACTGCACAGTGCAAGTAGCAGTACTACAGGAGACATTTGGAAAACTAAGCAAGTTAATCTGATAAAGAAAGGATTTCAGGATGGATATTCAGCAGAATATCAGAGAAAAGGAGAGTACAGTACTTATATTAAATTGATAGTGGAGCTCACAGTGATAACAGAAGAAAAAATATAATGGCAGGTTTGTGGCAGTAAGAGGCTACTAGCAGGGGAATACTATTATACTGGCATGTATTTATATTTCACCTAAAACTGCTACTATGGAGCTTAAGAAAATTTGAGGAGAAATAATTATCGTTCAGCAGGGTATATTACTTACAGGTTGGGGACTGGAATTTGCAACAGTGAGGAAGTTGCAGAGGGGCTAGAAAGGAAAATATAACAAATGAGTTTTTACCATTTATCCTCAGACTTCTGAAGAAATTTATGAAAATATTTTGTATGCAAGATGAGAATTACGCCAGAATTCAAATGTTTTTCCCCAAGCTTCAATAACTAGGGAAGACAGAAATTATATTTCACAGGAACATGTTCACTTAATTGAGAACTTTGACACACATCCAGTAGCTTTCAGATCATGAACCAATAACTAAAATAAAGATGCATAAGGAAAATGAGATACTTTCACTTTCCCACCTACTGCTAAAGAGAGAGGAATTTAAGGCATGGGTAGTGGAAATTACTTAGGAGCTATTAGAAATATAAAAAGTGTGAAGGCTGCCAGCCCAGCTAGATGGAATTTTGTAAATAATTCTATGTTATTTGTGAATAGTAATATGGATTGTATGCTTGTCTTACAAATGTAAGAAAACTATATGTTATGTTAAATTGTAGGTTATGTGCTGAGTTTCAAGAATGTAACCAGTGTACCCTACTGCAAAAAGAACAGAGTTAACATGCAAACTCTGGAAAATAAGTGAACTATTTATGATGGTGTTTATCAGCTAGAAGACAGAATGTATACAGCTAGAAATTATTTCTATTGTCTGGAAACAGAAATAATTACATGTTTCAAAGGTAAAAGTGTGCAACTGTTTTCCGACTTCCAGTTCCAGGAAAACTTCTAAAAGATAAGTATTTTTGACACAGAGGTGTCAAATACTGATGTCATCCAGTTAACCCAACAGTAATGTATATTATTAATTTAAGAACTCTCTCTCAGAGAAAGTCTGGGCATTTTGTATTTGTCTTTGGATCTGACAACATCCTCTCATCGGCACTTGCCTGGGTCTGTCAGTAAGTCATTTAGGGTAGGGTATAGTATCTCTCAGATATAAATAGAAATACAGTAAAGAGGAAAGCAGAATATAAGAAAATACTGCTGTTGGTGTTATTTGATACAGAGAAAGTGTTGAACAGAGTAACGTGGGATTTTATATGTAGTGCAATGTAAGCATTTGCATTTCCTGATACAATAAAAGTTTACTTAGCAGGATATAAGAGAGACTGGATTCAAAAATCAAAGTGGGAGGGTTCCTCTCTAATAGGTTGTGTTGGAACAGAGAACTCAGCCAGTGGTATCCTCTTTCCCCTTTGTTATTTGCATTATATGCATTATATTTAGAACCACTAGCAAAGAAAATAAGGGACTTTGGTATGGTAATCAAAAAAGTTGGTTTATCTGTAGACATTATTTTGTACCTAATAAAACCGGAACAGGATATCTCAGTGTTGCAGAAGCTTCTGAGACAGTTTCAAGTTTTATCAGGATATAAAATTAATAAAGATAAAAGGCAATAGCTGTAACCTATGTACCCACACATGAATTGATTCAGTAATACCCATGTTTACATGGGAACACGATAAAATGAAGTATTTAAGAGTATAAGTTAAAAAAGATTCTGTTATGGCAGGTAAGGATCTGTGAGAAGAGACTAAACAAAAGAGAATACAAAAACTGGAAACTCTTGTCTATGGATATGGATAGCTAGATAAAAACAGTAAAATGTTTTCAGTCCCTTTAGTTTTATACATAGGTCAGGCATATATTTATCAACCAGAGGAGTGACTGGGAAAGTAATTAAAGAGTTGAAGGATTTTATCTGGGAGAGGAAGAGGGCAAGAGTCAAGTGGAATAAGTTGATCCTTCCACTAGAACAAGCCAGTTTAGGATTATCTGATTTGGAGAGATATTTTACATCTACATAGTTAATGCTCTTATACAACCACCACAGTCCAGGCTCTTGTCATTTAGTGTGCCTGGGCAGTAATCTGAAAAAGAACAAGTAGTACAATGGTCATCAGTCAAACAATAAAATATTTAACTAAATCAAAACAGAGTTAAGTGTTTCCATCTTTAAAACGACTTCAGAACTAAAATATTAGTAAATATGTCCCTCTTTATATACCCAGGTTCAACAGTCAATCAATTGAAAGAGCAATTTAGGTTATTTTCATTTAAAAAATAGTTTCATTAAAATGTTTGTCAGATTAATCCTGAAGTTTTTTGTATACAGTTTTGAAGTCAAAAGAATACATATTAACTGTGTGAACAAAAATGTAGAACACGGCACCACATCAAACCAATAAAAAGCAGATGGTAAAGAGCAGTGTAAAATCCAAACAGACTTTTATTCGAACACAGGTGAGCACTTTAACAATAAAATTGCCTCTTCAGACCATACAAAAAAAAAATCAGCAGCATCTCAGATATTTAAAATGCAATCAATTAAATATCTACCAATAAAAAAAATTAAAGTACAATAGCCATAAAAATTTAAAGGCACAGCTTTCTTTTAAGACAGAAACCATAAAAGGCTATTGCCATAAAAACACACACAGGAGTATATATATTTAAGAAGCTTTCCTTCATTCAGAACTGGCTTAAGAGGTAGTGATTCTTTCAAACCTGCACCTCTATGTGCTAATAATTTAAGAATCCATCTTAAATCTTTCCCTTCTGTGACATTAGTTTCAACCTAAAATTTTCATAAATTACTTCTGCCATAAACATGAACCAATGGTCAGTGCCTTTCTGTAGTATACGTTTGGCTAAGGCACTACAACTATGGCCCTTATTGGCACAATAATAATGGTCTCTAATTCGTTCCTTAAGTCGCCTATTAGTTTTTCCTCTATAAAATTTTGAACAAGTCACACACTGTGCTAAATAAAGTTTTTAGTGACACAATTAGCTTCAACTTTAAAAACATAATGACTAACATTATCTGACTGTATAAATGTATTGGATACATCAATGCAATTACAAAAGGTACATTTACCACAGATAGAGCTACCAAAACTAGTTGTTAATACTAGATTGCTTTAGTTTACTTGTATTAGGGAAACACAGTTGTCTTTTCAGCAATTTTTATTTTTATAAACAAAATTTGGAGCAGCACTAACAAACTCATGTAGGGTCAGAAGATAAAATATCCCAATTTTTTGTAATGATATTTTTTAGATCTATGCTGCCAGTACTAAAAGTTATACAATAAGCTACATTGCTATAGCAATTATTATGGGCAGTCTTTTTTATGTTTTCTTTACGTGAAAAAAACGGGCGTCCACTACTTTGTCTGTCTAACTTAACCCTTTCACATGCTTTACTAACTTCAAAATGTTTATAACCATGTTCTATAAATTCCATACTAGTGGAACACATAGTCGTTTCAAATTCTTGTTCCTGGTCATGGAGCCTAGAAACTCTTAAGTTGACCTCTTACCACATTTTCACAAATATGTGGTGGGTGCATACTATTACGTTCAAGATAACTATGTGTATAACATGGTTTTCTAGATCTCAGTGTACAGCTTTCCATCTACGCCCCTATGCAGGGTAACATCAAGGAAATCTATACAAGTGCAAGAATGTTTCATAGTAAACTTAAGAAAGGATGTACTTGAATTTATAGCACTTGGAAAGTTAAGCTTTCAAGGTCTCCTTTTCAAAAATGTATACAAGTCATTGACAAAACGCCAACAGAATTTTACATGCACAATAAATTGTTCAACATTTAAGATGTTTACATTTCCCAGTATGCAAAGACCATATTGGTGTAGCTATTGGCACAGGATGTGCTCTTAGCTACGCCAGAGGTCTGCAAGTAATATTGCTTGTCAAATAGAAAAACATTATATTCTAGTACCAGCTCTATAAGGTAGCAGATAAACTCTACTTTTTCATCAGTGAGAGAGCCTTCTTCTTTAAGAATTTTTTTTACATAGGAAAGACCTACTTGGTTAGGTATAATCGCAAACAGAGAAGTAACATCTAATGTTACCATAATCTCTGTACCAGTTTCAACATAACTCTCATGAAAAAGAGTAAAAATCACTTAAATGTTCTGTATCACGCAAAATAGCATACTTGTCTAAAATAGGTGTTAAATGTCTTTCTACATATAAAGACGCTAGTGCGGTTAGCCATCCACCTCCAGCTACTATGGGTCTAAAAGCTGTAGTTACAAGATTTTTATGTATTTTCGGCAAACCATTCAATGTTGGTACAACAGGATGTTCCACTATAAGATACTGGAACAGTTCTTTAGAAATAACTGTTTCTTCAAAGCAGTTGACAAGAGGCTTAGTGAACCTTTTAATTAGCTATTGTACAGAATAAAATGATATGCCGGTATATGTTTCAATTAACTATTGTACAGAATAAAATTATATGCCGGTATATGTATTGTCATCCCTAAGCATGGTATTCATAGTAGTTAATACTCTTTAACACAACAAAGGAAGTGCCTTTATCAGCTGGTCGTATTACAATGTCACTATATCTCTGTAAATTTTCAAGTGCTTGTCTCTCATTTTTACGTTATAAAGCTTATTTCGTTTATACTTGCTATTAGTTTCAAAAAGATTATAAATATGCTGTTTTCATACATTTGAAAAAACTTCCAAAGTGGAAGACAATGTTGGACAGAAAGCACTTGGCTTTTTATAGTTGTATACACTTTCTTGTGACACGGAAAAACCAAACTGCTCTTTAAGAGCTATTTTTCGTACAAACAATTTCAGCTCTATAATAGTGTCAGCTAAATCAGCCCTTTGGGAAGGGATAAAAGACAAACCTTTTTTAAGTAAAGAAAGTTCCGCTTCGGTTAACTGTCTCTGCAATAGGTTCCATAATGGTTATTTGTTATATTCCACATTTTCTTGACAGTTTGTGGTTCTCGGTCCTGAAAGGAGTTCTTTCCCTTGAATTTCTTTCTTTCGATGTTCACATCTTTGTATTCCTTGCATTGGAATTTGCAGGGTAAAGGGAGACCCAAAAAAACAGTCACCAGAAATATTCAGTGTTTTAGGCCGTACTACCTGTTCTGGAGAAACAGCAGTTCTTCTACGTTGCTGCTCAGTTGGGGCAGGGACCACCAAAGGTGTGGTGTATATAGATGTATTAGTATTAGGTGAAGACCTGTTGAAGCATTAACAGAACCATTATTTATTTATTTTACATTTGTTGACCGGGTTAGACTGGCTGGGCAGGTGCTCTTTTTCAGCAGTGACCCGGGGAGAAAAGCTCCATTTAGTACAAGTAAAAATAAAAATACAGCACTCATGTATTAATATACCACAGCTTATTCTAACAAATAGCGTAAGCAATAAAAAAAATTAAGAACTCTAAAAACAGTCTATAATTTTGAGTAATAGAGGAAACTTCCTCTGAGTTAGTAGCCTTAGAAATTCTAGATTGTACTGGCTCTTTACGCAGCTCTTTCGGCCAAGCAAATACATTTTGTTGTTGGAAATCAACCATGTCTCTGAAGGTTTTTTTTTTGAGCTAATAGCTTAGTTTCATACAGGTGGAATTGTTCAATTAACCCACTCATGTGAAAATCAACTTGTGCATCAATATTAAGGCTATATAGTTGTTTTTGTAATTTGTTGATATCTTCACAATTGTTTTGCTCTACAGGCACAAAAAAAAGTCAATGAGCAACTTAATACAAGAAAAACTTGTCTCTAAATTAATTCTTTGCCATTTTGCTAAAAGTTCCGGGTAAGTTGTTCCATATGAGGGCATATTCAACACCCTCAGCCCTCTAGGAACAACTTTCAGCACACAGCAGGCTTCAAAATGCAGTCTCTGACATTGAAGTCTCTAACTTATATAGCTGATTTTCAAAGCGTTTTAACAAGTCTTTCATGCATGCACTTTCATTATGCTCAGTTATTAAACTGTGTGCAGAGACATCCATATTCTCAGTTAAAAAAGGATTACCTTGTATATTTAGAAACTTTGTAGTCGCCTCCTTTGCCAACAGAATCAGCCTGTGGCACGGCTTCTGCATTTCCAGTGATACTTTCAGCCATGTCAGTCAGCAACAACACAAGACAAAGAAAGACCAAGTCCTGCTGACTTGTATAGCTG
This sequence comes from Protopterus annectens, assembly GCF_019279795.1. NCBI lineage: Eukaryota > Metazoa > Chordata > Ceratodontiformes > Protopteridae > Protopterus > Protopterus annectens. The sequence continues at coordinate 741,560,332 of NC_056729.1, read as the reverse complement.
TGCTCAACCACAAATCAAGTAGTATGAACAAAAATGTAGTAGTAGAACATATCACCACAGCAAACCAATAAAAAGCAGATGGCAAACAGCAGTGTAAAATCCAAACTGACTTATTTGAACACAGATGAACGCTTTTGCGATAAAAATCGCTTCTTCAGACCATACAAAAAAAAAAAATCAGCAGCATCTCAGATATTTACAATGCAATCAATTAAATATCTACCAATAAAAACATTCAAGCACAATAGCCATAAAAATTTAAAGACACAACTTTCTTTTAAGACAGAAACCATAAAATCGCTACTGCCATAAAATCACACACAGCAGTATACTTATTTATTTAAGAAGCTTTCTTTCAGAACTGGCTTAAGAGGTACTGATTCATTCAAACCTGCTATGTGCTGATTGGATTTTAATTCTTTCCCTTCTGTGACATTAGTTATATCACCCAACCTAAAACTTTCATAAATTACTTCTACTGCCATAAACTTGAACCAATGGTTAGTGCCTTTCTCTAGTATATGTTTAGCTAAGGCACTATAACTATAGCCCTTATTGGCACAATAATAATGGTCTCTAATTCGTTCTTTAAGTCGCCTGTGCCAATAGCTATGCCAATATGGTCTTAGCATACTGGGAAAATGTAAACATCTTAAATGTTGAACGACTTAATGTACATGTAAAATTCTATCAGTGTTTTGTCGACATATATTTTTTGGAAAGCAGACCTTGACAGTTTAAATAACTTTCTAAGTACTATAAATTCAAGAATATAATTTCTTAAGTTTACTATGAAGCATTCTTGCACTTGTATAGATTTCCTTGATGTTACCCTGTATAGGGGCGTAGATGGAAAGCTGCACACTAAGAGATATAGAAAACTATGTTATACACATAGTTATCTTGAACGTAACAGTATGCATCCACTGCATATTTTTGAAAATGTGGTAAGAGGTTAACTTTTAGGAGTTTCTAGGCTCCATGACCAGGAACAAGAATTTAAAACAACTGTGTGCTCCACTAGTATGGAATTTACAGAACATGGTTATAAACCTTTTGAAGTTAGTTAAGCATGTGAAAGGGTTAAGTTAGACAAAGTAGTGGACGCCCGTTTTTTTCACATAAAGAAAACATAAGAAAGACTGCCCATAATAATTGTTATAGCAATGTAGCTTATTGTATGACTTTTAGTACTGACAGCATAGATATAAAAAATATTATTACAAAACATTGGCATATTTTATCTTCTGACCCTATTCTACGTGTGTTTGTTAGTGCAGCTCCAAACTTTGTTTATAAAAATAAATAGCTGAAAAGACAGCTTTGTTTCCCTAATACAAGTAAACTAAAGCAACCTAGTATTAGAACAACTAGGTTGGTACCTCTATCTGTGGTAAATGTACTTTTTGTAAATACATTGATGTATCCATTACATTTATACAATCAAACAATGGTAACCATTATGTTTTTTAAGTTAAAGCTAATTGTGACACTAAAAACTTTTATTTAGCACAGTGTAGGATTTGCTCAAAGTTTTATATAGGAAAAACTAATAGGCGACTTAAGGAATGAATTAGAGACCATTATTATTGTGCTAATAAGGGCCATAGTTCTAGTGCCTTAGCTAAATATATACTAGAGAAAGGCACTAATAATTGGTTCAAGTTTATGGCAGTAGAAGTAATTTATGAAAGTTTTAGGTTGGGTGATATAACTAATGTCACAGTAGGGAAAGAATTAAGATGGATTTTTAAACTATCAGCACCTAGAGGTGCAGGTTTAAATGAATCAATACCTCTTAAGCCAGTTCTGAAAGAAAGAAAGAAAGCTTTTTAAATAAGTATACTGCTATGTGTGTTTTTATGGCAATATATTAAATATCCGAGATGCTGCTAATTTTTTATGGTCTGAAGAAGCGATTTTATCCCAAAAGCGCTCACCTGTGTTCAAATAAAAGTCTATTTGGATTTTACACTGCTCTTTGCCATCTTCTTTTTATTGGTTTGTTGTAGTGCTGTGTTCTACATTTTTGTTCATACTACATTCTTTGTTGTTGAGCACAGCTTTACAGTCAGTAGGACTTGTTTTCTCAAATTAACTGTGTAATTAAAACTAGTTAAAACTCTCTAATCCACAAGACTTCTTTGAAAACTTCAAAAACAAAAACTCTTAAAACACTTTTTAAAAAATGTTATAAAATACAAAGAAAAGCTTATATGAAATCTGTATGTATAAACAAATTATTTATACTATCCCAGGCAAAACCAAGACTCACTCCTCCAAGAAAAGGAAACCAGTCTGGTGAACCCCTGCCATAAACAAGCTATACAATAGGAGGAGGAAACTAGTGCAGAAAAGAGTAAAATCCCAAGAAGGAAAGACATCCCTGATCAGTATCAGCAAGAAACTACGATCCCCTCATAAAATCATTCAAGGCTAGCTTCGAAAGAAAAATCGTCAAGTACTCCAAAGATAACCACAAAGCGTTCTTTAGCTATGTCAAGAACCTAAGTGGAAACTCTCAGATCTGCTCTGAGTTAGTGCAGAATGGCACAAAATACAATGAACTGACTGATATTGCCAACATTCTGGCAGACAGGTTTAGTGCAAACTTCACCCCCCTCTCACCCCCTAAAGGGTCCATAACCATACCAGAAGAATGTAGGGCCCTGGCAATCACTGACACACAGGTTAAATCAGCCCTATCCAAAGTCAAAAATACAGCTTCAATGGGACCAGATGGTGTCCTAGGCTGTGTCTTGCACAAGCTCCAAAATGAACTAACCCCTCACCTAAACACACTGTTCAAACTCTGCCTCTCTACAGGCTACATACCCATAGAATTCGCAGACGAGCAAACTGGGGGCCATAATTGACTCTCCAGCTGATACAGACATCCACCAGAAGGGTCTCACTGAGACGGATACCTGGTGTCAAAACCATGGCCTCAAGCTAAATGCCAAAAAGTGCATAGTCATCCCCTTTGGAAAAAACAAAGTACCCGCGAACTACCACATATGTGGTAGTCCTCTAAATACAGAAAATGTAATAAGGGATCGGGGGACCCAAGTAGATAGTAATCTCTCCTTTGATAATCATATTGCCTAGGTGGTTAGAAAACCCTTCTATGTGGCCCACCTAATCACAAAAGGGTTCACATCTAGAACAAAAGAGGTTATTGTGCCCCTCTTCTCATCACTCCTCAAACCCATCAGAGTACAACACGCCATTTGGGATGTACCTTACAAAACACCTGCAACAGCTGGAAAGACCACAGAAGTACCTCACCAAGAGGATTACTGGCCTCAAACATATGTCCTATGCAGCCTGACTGAAGAAACTCCAGCTGTACTCTGTTGCATACCGCTTACTCAGTGGTGATCTCTGCCTGACATACAAGGCCATGTCCAACCCAGAATTGATGGACATGCTCCACCAAAAAAAACACAAATCCCCAAGAGCCACATGCTCTAGGGATCTAAACCTCACAACAACGATAAATAGGACATGCTGGAGGGATAGATTCCTGTCCCAGAGACTCCCCATGCTTTGGAACAGGATTCCAATCTACATTAGGCGGAGCCCCTCACTAACACTCTTCAAGAGAAACCTTGGATGGGAAACAGAAAATTTACCCTGGGGATCACTGCAGTGGCTCTGCTGGACAAAGGCACAGGGAACTAATGGCTCTGCTGGACCAAGGCACAGGGAACTAATCTAAGGGGGCAGCAAAAGCCAACACATTCTGGCTAGGCTTATAGATGCCCTCGGGCAGATAGCCTACTACTTACCTATGAACCTATATGTAGAAGGAAAAACTCAATTAGTTTTGTATTTTGAGAAAGCATGTGAAAAAGATTTTTATAAATACCTGTACACCAAAAGACCTTGTGCATATCACAATCCATATGTCAAGGAACAACAACAACTATAACTATTTAACACCCTCATTAAGGACAGAAATGAGAGAAACACTGCATTCAAAAAGACTGATTTTTTTTCAGGGAGGATACTTTAATACATCGGATTATTCACTATGAATATTTTAATTTTTTTTGGTAAACAATTACCCAGTTATACCAACTACTTTTAGGATACTGAAGGTACATAAAAATGTGACTGACCCACCATACAGGTTAATTGTGCTGGGCCAAGGGTCTAGGACCTACCCCTTGGCAGTCTTTACAGATAGGATGTTAACAGGAATTTTAACAGAACACAAACATATACTTATCAATTCCCAAGATTGTTTTTAAGAAAACCGACAAGAACAATACACATATAATATCAGTTTCTTAACAGTGGAAGTGGTGGACCTTTTCACCAGGATACCACATAATTGAATTTTGGAATTATTTAGGTTATGGTCACTACCTGGATGATTTTTACTATTTGGGAGTCTTCAGAAGATATAATTATTATTTTTTAATTATATTTCCAACAGCAGAATTATTATTTTTTAATTATATTTCCAACAGTATCACCTTTCCAGGTTCACACACTCACATACGAGAAAGAGGTAAACTTTCTGGTTCTACTATTCCACTGACGGATGCCAGGTTTACTTCAAAAATTTTTAGGAGACCAACTTTTTCTAACACCTACCTCCATAATAAAAACAAACACCCCTGGCACTATATGAAATGTAATCAAAGGGCAATTTGTTTGCGTAGCCAGAATGTGTTCAGACTGCAACTTCTTTATTATAGAGGTGTACAAACTACAAGATATCTTTTTGGAAAGGGGATACTTATTACAATTAATACATAGGATAAAAATGGAAGTTGAAACAGAGTGGGGAAAAAGATATATCCATTTAGCTGGAACAGATAAAATAGTAAATGACACTCTAGAAATAAAAGATACAGACACAAAAATAGGGAGTTCTGTAGGTCCCTTGAATTAGAATACAACAATGACTCACAATATGTTAAAAAGTATCATTACAAGACGCTTGTCTATTTTTAAAACTAAAAAAAATATTTAAGCTAGCAGGTAATAAACCAACTTTTGTGTACACAATGAGGAGAAATATTAAATCTAATTTAGAGGTAAACAGGTTAAAACATAGGAAGAAACAGAAAATCTGGTTTGTTTAAATGTGGTTCCTGCAAACAATGCCTTCTCATTTTGGAGAAAGAACATATTATTCTTAGTAACCTCTGTTCATCTAGAATCAACTTAGGAAAAGGTAACTAGTGAACATTTCAACTAGTATACGTGGCAATGAGTGCCAGCTGTGTCTTCTTTCATGTCGGGAAGACATACAAAGTATTATGTAAAAGATGTATGAACATAACTATGATATCTTGAAGAAAATAATAGTGCTTTATATAAACCCACATTGATTTATATAAACATTAAAAAAAATTTATTTTGGTATTTTAAAAATTGCTGTTGTAGACTTAAGGGAAGGACAAAAGGTTGAAAGAACTAATGTGGCAACTAAAGCTGAATGCAACATCACCACCTGGTTTAAAATTAATATGTTTCTATCAATTCAAGTAGTAACCAAATGAAGTTGTTTTTTGTCTCTCTACATGCGTAAATCAAATCAAGTTGTTATTTGCCTAGAGTTTTTTTTAGAACTGTTTAGGTGTTTGATGATCTGTACCTAATATATATAGTTGTGATTGCTTACCAGTTTCTCACCTGACTGCATTTCTGGAAATACTCTATCTTAATACCTCCTCTTTTCCTACTTTTTATTAGCCTGGGAACCTCAAGTACCTAACACCTGCATAACACCCTCCTGCAAATTCCTGAGCACAAATCTGGACTTTGAAACTACCCTTCAGCTCCCCGAGTGGCCAGCTGTTTCTTAAGACAGTGAAAGTATGTACTGTTCTCGTAACTAGACATTTTTACTAATAACTCTGGACAAAATTTCCTTGCTTCACTAGGCTAGTTTCCCCACTCCAGATAGCCAGCAGCCTACAATTTTCCCCAAACTAGTTTTTATTTCTTTTTCTTCCTTTAACCACCCCTCTTAGACAGCCTCTACTCTCTCGTTTGTAGTACGTTGCCTCTTTTCCCCTCTCCGGTAGCTTGCCTAACTTGTATGTGAGGGATTTGTGGAAATTATATCTCTGGCCACTAGGTGGCACCCTACCTCTACTGCTCTGCATCTCGATTACAACCTTCTCTCCCAAGACTTCCCTACTTGTAGCTCTGATTTCAATTTTTTGCTTCTTAGTGGTTGTTCTGCACCTCTCTATCCTCACCCCTGGATATACTAACTACACTCTACTTCTCTTACATATACCTACCTTACTGTAGCCCTGCAACCTACTGACCATAAGCACCTGTTTACTTACTTTTTCTTTCTCCCACTTTTAGACTTACCTGCACATTACTTCCATTCTACTGATTGTCTTCCTTGGTTGACCACTCTCTTGTCTCTACCCGCTCCGTTCGGCCTGCGGGCTCACTCTGCTCCCCTACCCTGCCCCCAATTTTCACCCGCCCCCAATGCTCCTACATTTATACCACTAGTGGCCACACCCCTATGTCATCTACACCAATCATATAACTACACATCATAAACTCACTCTACCTCTTCTGCCAAACACCACACCCACTAATTAGAACATCCTACCTCCACCCCTAACTACTTACTCAAACTACTTGAACTACACACAAACTTCTCTCCTTTACTCACCTCCTCTATCACTAAAATGCACTCAACACATAACTCCTCACACCTAAAACTTATTTGCTTAGCATCTCTCTCCTGTCTCATTGCTACTTATTTCTTAACCTTCTATGAATACCCACTTTAATATTACTTTTACATCTAAACAAACCTCTACACCTATATTAACTTTCTCTTCTACCCTCTCAAATCTCACAACCCAACCAAAATACCCTCTAGCCAAATACCACAGACCTGCATATATCAAGTTAAATAAATCAAAACCTAGAAAACTAATATAGACAGCTTACACAAACGTCAACCAAAATATTTTAAATACCTCCACCTACTGCTGGATGGGGACATTAATCCTAACTCTGGACCATACCATAACCATTCTAATACCCACAAAAAACATGACAAAATTCACTCTACTACCAAACCTACTAACTCTCTCTATATTGCTCATCTCAACATACAAAGTATTTGTAATAAAACCTCTCAAGTTCATGCCCTACTAGAAATCCATCAATTTGACATTTTATGTCTAAGTGAAACATGGCTAAAACCATCCATCAAAGACAGGGAAATCACACCACCTGGGTATAACATCATTAGACTTGATCGTACTACTAAAAAAGGTGGCGGGACAGCAATTCTCCATAAAGCTCATATCCAAATTAGTATTATAGATCAGACTCTTAGCCCTGATAACAATGCAAAAATACTTACCTCTAAACTTCAAATCAATAGTTCCAAAGCCATTAATATCACATGTGCTCATCTTCCCCCAGGAAATAACATTAACACACTTGAATGCATACTCAATTCACTCCATACCTACCTCCCTCAAGAAACAATTGTCCTAGGTGATTTCAACATTGATTGGTATTCCTGTAACAGGATAAACTCTACCTCCCATATTAACCTCTATGGATTCACACAACTCATAGATAACCCTACTAGAACAAATAAAACCTACAAAAAAGAAACCACCCTAGACTGGATTCTTACTAATACTCCTCAACAAACCTACCAATCTGGTACTCTCCCTGAAGAACTAAGCGACCACTCACTGACTTAATGGCATAAAACTAACCTACCTTTACCTACCATATATAGAACACTTCGCTCAAAAAAACACTAACTCTGAACACTTTCTAACCGAATTAATACAATATAATTGGTCTCCTCTAAAATATCTCCCTCTAAATGAAGCAGTCCAACACTTTAATTCCACATTCCTATCTATCCTAGATCACTATGCCCCAAATCGCACTATTAGAACTAATGCTAAAAGTAGCACCCTGGCTAACCAAAACCACTAGGCAAAAAATGATCCTCAAACAAATCCTGGGCAAAATGGCATGCCACTAAGAATCTAACTGACCACCAAACCTTCAAAGAACTTAGAAACAGTACAAAAAAAGCCATCCTAACAGACAAAAAGAATTATTACCTACACTCACGACAAAACTCCAACAAGGAACCTAAAAGATTCTGGTCCACTATTAATAATCTTTTATCCCCTGGCCAGTCTATCACACCAAGCCCTGAAGGCTCTAACCCAGAAAATCCCACACAAACAGCCAACAACTTTAATTCATTCTTTACTAATACTATCCAAACTCTTGCCTTCACTACTTTAAAACTACCTCCTCCCTTTCATCTACAACCTGTATCCACCTCCTTTATCTTATCACTGCTTCAAAAGCTAAAACCCACCACTCCTTCTGCTGACAAACTCCCTGCAGAATACCTGCAAATAGGCGCTAAAGCCATTGCCTATCCCATCTCTATTCTGATAAACAGATCTATACAGGAAGGAATTTTCCCAACTATTTAGAAGATATCTCATATCATCCCACTACACAAAGGGGGTAAGTCCAACGACCACTCTAACTTCCATCCTATAGCACTACTATCACCCATTGCTAAAATCATGGAAAAATGTATTCACAAACAACTTCTTAACCACCTCCTAAATAACAACCTACTTGCTAACTGCCAGCATGGATTCAGACCTTCCCACAGTACTACTACAGCCTTACTCTCCTTTACCAACTCCATTAATTATAACTGGAACAATAATATCCTATCACCTTCAGTCTTCATTGACTTATCTAAAGCCTTTGACATGGTTAACCATAAACTTCTTCTGCATATTCTTCAATCCCTCTCACTTGATGCTCCTTCCTTAACTTGGTTTACATCTTACCTAGAAAATCGTCAGCAAGCTGTTCTCTGGAAAAATATGTTATCTAATCTTCTCCCAATCTCACTAGGAGTTCCTCAAGGCTCTATCCTAGGCCCCCTTTTATTTTCTATCTTTATTAATGACCTCCATTCAGCTATCCCAAACACTGTCTGTATACAATATGCTGACGATTCTACTATTATCTGCTCTGCCAATACACAAACCAAACTACACTCAATCACCCAAAAAGCTTTTACCACAGTCGAACAATGGTTCACTGACCGCTGCCTACTTCTCAACCCCAAAAAAAACAAACTGCTATTGTTCTCACCTTCCCACAGATCTACCCCCCCCTAAACTTTACTCTTACTTCCACTAACAACACCCTTATTTCCCCAGAATCAACTACCAAACAACTAGGAATAACCATTGACAACAACCTCAGCTTTGATACACACATCAACAATACAATAAAATTAATTAATAAGAAAATTGGATTCCTTTACAGAATCAAAGCCTTCCTTACACCAGAATCAAGAAAAACCTTAGCCAGATCCCATCTTATCTCTTCTCTACTATACGCATCTGCCATATTCACTAACCTCGCCAAAAACAGCATCAATAAACTAGCAAAATCTTACCAAAATATTGCTCGATTTGCAACAGGAACCCCATTTAGAACTCACCACTGCCTGAACCTAAGAGAACTAGGTTGGCTTGAACTTCCTAACCAACTCCTACTTCAACAGCTCCTAATAGCTCATACAATCCTACACCAACCAACTAAAACGCCTATACTCTCTAACCTCATTTCACCTTACAACAACCTGAAGCATCTACGTTCTTCCAACAAACTACTGATTAATATAACAAAACCTAATAACTCTGCAGGGGACTGCCTCTTTTCCAACTCTGTTGGAAAAATGTGGAATAAAATTACCCTCTGACATCACATCTTTGTGCTCTCTCCCACTTTTTAAAAGACAACTGAAAAATCATCTCAACAAATACTGGCTATGCTCCTGCACCGACCCAGGTTCATTTCACTCCTTCCTCTTCTATCCTCTCTAACCTTACACAATTGACTTTATAGGAATACTTTTTGACTAATGTAAATAAAAAAAAAAAAAAATTAACCATCTTTTCTTATACATACATTATATTTGGTTTGCTATGTTGAAATTATTGTTGCCTACTTAGTTGCTTTGTTTGTAAAACTTGTATTACCATTGTTTATGTCTGTTTTATACTTGTAATCTTACCCTTGGAGCTTTTCTCCCCAGGCCTCTGCTGAAAATGGACATATATCCAGCTAGACTAGCCCGGTCAACAAATGTAAAATAAAATAAAATAAATAAAATAAAATTCAGTCTTAAAGCTCAGAGCAGCTAAACTTTAACTATCCACAATTTCTTTTTATACATACATATATAAATAATTTATATACACCCATACGTTTCATCATATTTTTCTACACAGTTTCTTATATTTTTAAGAAAGTGTTTTAAGAGTTTAAAAAAAGTTTTCAAAACAGTCTTGTGAACAGTGGGTTAGAGGATTTTCTGTTTTTTTAATACCACAGTAAATTAATATGTATTTTTTTTCATTTTGAAATGCTATACACAAAACATCAGCATCGATCTGAAATAATTTTGATGTACTGTTTTTTTTTTAAAATAACGATCTAACTGCTCATTCAGTTGATTATAAAAAGTCACCAAAAGAGGGATACATTTTCCAATATTTTAGTTCTGAAGAAGTCCATAGCTATTTAAAGATGAAAGTGCTTAACTCAACAGATAAACCGTCTACTACTTGTTCTTGCCTCTTGAATTTTAGATTAGTGTGGTCCAGACACACGAAATGACGTTAGTTTGGAATTTGTTCCTTTGGTTTTGAAATTTAGGCTGCACAATACAGCACTCTTTCCTCTGGCTCTAATACACAACATAAACTGAAAGCTACAATTCAAAGTAAAAAGAGATGATGATGGTGTAGCAGGAAGGAAATTCAAGAAATAAGGAGAAAGTGGAATTTTGGATGCAGACCATTAAGGAAAATAACAGCCATACAATAAAGTAACAGAAAGTGGTCTAAGAACTAAGCCAATATGGGAACGGAAAAAGGAGATTCTACAGATAGGTACAGAAAATAGGCAAGATGGGGCTAGAATTTACTGGAGAAAACTTGCAATGGAACAAAGGTACTATGAACAAATAAATTGGAGAAGGGAAAGGTAACAGAATGGAAAAAGGACATTTAGACTCCAGGCTACAAACTGCCTCCACTATGATAACAGATTATAGGAAAAGAGAAAGGACTAAGGAAATCAAGTGAAAGACCCACAGTGGTAGAGTTTTTAGTTGAATCGAGAGCAGAAGCTGCTGTTAAAGGAATTAGTAGAGCACATAAAAATATTACATAATAACTATAGGAATCAGAGGAGGTTAGAAAAAATTGGGAAAGACCATGAATAAGCAATTCACAAAGAAACAATGGAAAGACAGGTCTGTCTCACAAATATGCAACAAAGTCTAGAATATATAGGATTGTTGCATGGAAGTGTTTGCATGTGTATTTTTATACTTCAGGCAACATCTAAAGATTTTTTTGTCATGTAGATAAACACTGGAAGTGTGATAGAGAAAAAAGTGAACTGGAAAAGTGTATTTTGGGAGTGCAAAGAGTTGCCAGACTTTACAAATCCCCCTACAGAATCCTGTGTCAGAAATACTGGGCAAGCAAATGGATACAACCAAGTAAATGATTTTTTCGGCTGGGATACAGGATCTGAATTTCCCAGACATAGGAAGGCCTTCTTAAGTTTAATTCTGGTGACTGCCAAAAAGCAGTTTCTAGAGAATGGAAATGAATGTCTAAACCAACCATATTTGAAGTGGTGAATACTGTAACAGAGATAACAGAACTGGAAAATGGGATCTTTAGAAAAGGGCACACAGAAAAACTGGAAATTGTAGGAACAATACATGCAGAAAATGAATGAGATTTAATGGAAGGCATGAATTGGCCAATTTATGTAATATTGGATTAATTATACTCTACAATGTCATGTATAATGTTTCTAAGAGTAAAAGTTAATACGGTTGTGTCAAGTGATAATGTTCTTAAAAAACCCATATTAAATTATATTTGAAAAGGTTAAAATGAAACCAGACAGTGTTCAACTTTGTTGCACACTCATGTTTTACATCTAACACGACTCCAGCTCTATTCAAAGACAGCCTATCAAATAATAGGAACATTGCAACTTTGTTTCAGTCTAGAATTTTGTCTTTCTACCTTTCAATACAGTTGTTACTCTGTTTTTGGCAAAACTTGCACAAACTATATTTATTTACTTCAATAATATACCTAAGCCATTTTCCCTACATATAGCACATATGCACACATTGTCAAAGACAGCAACCCCCCAATGATTCAGCAACAAAAACTTACACATCTGTAATAGACTCATCTCAAAGCACACTGCAGACAACAATACATCACAGTTTTCTTAGGTGAACTTCACATATTCAGTTCTGTGTGGAGTGCCTTTTGCAAAACAGAATGTGTTCTGACAAATTTAACTTGGTCCTTAGGCAGTTTTTCTTAAATTATGATATACGTTTTATCTGCACAATAAAGAACACGTTATAAGATACTCGAATCTCTCCTGCTATTCATTGCCTTTGACCGCAGTTCTCCTGAACATAGATACGATTCAGAATAGATTTAAAATAGCCAAAATTCAAATGCAAGGGTACAGCTACAGCTTGCACTTTCTCAGCAGCCATACAAGCACAGTCCAGCAACCTAAATCATGAACAGTCACATCAAACTTTGCTCAAATACAGCAATATAAAAATCACTACAGAGGCAATACAAAAACTATCGAAACAGTGAGTCTCTCGCTTCCCTCAGAACAATTACAAATCAGTTTAAAAACATATGATTTGATTCAAAGTTCACTGCAGGTTATTTTGAAGGCTGTGGTTCTGGCTATAAAAGAAAGTAAAACTGCCCCTGTCAAAGCCATTTATTTTCAAAATCAATAACTCATCTCCTCACTTCCTGCTCATTTTCCAGGTTTCCTGCAACCTTCTCTCAACAAGAAGTGAAGGCACTTGACAATAAAAAAGTCATAAATTCTGCACATTCAGATCAGAGCAAAATGCTCTGAAGAGAGTGACTTAACTGTGAGACTTTTTAAACACCATCCATGGACTTAAACATCTCCCATTACAAAATTAAAGACTGACAGACAAATTGTCTCAAAGCAAATGTCCTGTCTTACTTCCCCAATTTCCATCATTATCAATAAAAAAACTCAGCTCAAAGAAAAATATTCAGAGGAACAGATAGATAAACAAATACTCTAAACTTGCCCTTGAATGAGTTTTCCTGCATACAAAATTACTCCTACACTGTCCCATATAAGTGAAGCATGACTACTCACTATATTCGGCTTCCTTACTGCACACCATGCTGAGTTTGGAATAAAGCTTGTAATAATAAAGAATCTCTCTTTGTAATTTTTTCCAACATAATTACAATCAAACCGCAACTTATGTCCAGGAAGATCGTACATAGCAGGATGTTTAGAGAACTTCCCTCTTTCCCCTCCCATTCTGGTCATAAATGTTAGAATCCCTCAGGATTCACAGTTGAATATCAGGAACAACTGAGGCTGGAACATCAGGAAATCTGATATCCTTGGAAGACAGCGAATAAATGGATGAAATGGTCCCGGCACCTTACTAATTGCTAGAAAATCTAACTTTTACAAAACAGCATGTGTACAAGAAGGCAAACAGCAAACGTGTAAACAGTGATGTAAAACAGTTACTGACAATTTAGCTACATATTCTGAAATTAGGTCATAGCCATGGTGGTGGTGCTGTGGTAGCATTGTCGCCTCACAGTAAGACGCTGTCCGGTTCGATTCTCAGCTAGAGCGCCTTGTGTGTGGAGACATGCGTGAGTGGGCATACCTTCGCTGAAGGTTGTGTGTCAGGGCTGGTAACGCGGCACGTAAAAATCAACTACCAATCATTAGCGGACAGGAGTTCCGCTGTGGCTACCCCTAACCGGGAAAAGCCGAAAAACGCAACATTCTGAAATTAGGTCATAAACCTTGCCATTATATGCAAATGGTAAGAGCATCCTAAAGAAGAGTTTTGAGAATTATTTTAGTGCATATCTTGCAAAGGAGAAAGTGGAGCCAGAAAAGATAATCTTGTCAGTGTGTCTACACCCAAGAGATCACTTTGGGCTACAACAGCAAATTAAACTGTATTAATAAATTACCTACAGTGCTGCACGCACATGACTATTTCACTGAACATCAATATAAAAATTATCTTGCTACAATCTATGAAGATGAAGTGAGATAGCCACTAACCAAGATCAAGTTACACTATGGCTCACAGTACCAAACGTACTTCACTGAAAATGTCGGGCAGATTAAGCCTTAGGAGTACAGGAGGACAAAGTGCAGACTGCTGGGAATCAGTGGGAAAATACAATGGAAAGGGTCAGTCATGTGAAGAGCTGTGTAGGTGACTCAAGAAAACAAGTGAAGGGGGCGGAGCCTGAATGGCTAACTGAAAAGCAGCATTTTTTGGAGCTCCATAGATTAGTACTAAATTCAGGAAATTAAATTAACTATTACTAACAAAACTACTACAAATATTTAGTTAATAGTCTAAAGAAACTAAATACAAATTTTGGTGGATTTCTACAAGAAATTTCCTGTCAAAATACTTGAGTCTAAAACACATCATCTGAAGAGATGAGCAACCTAAAGAATTCACATGCTGACCTGACACTACAAAAGGAACTACAACTGGTGACTACTACATTACAAGAATTATCAACAAAAATGGATGATTTTAAGATTAATCTACAGAACCTAGAAGAGAACTCACAGAAGCAAACAGAAGTCTTCAAAGAAATACTTCAGCAAGACCAGTCAAAAGTTAAACATGGAAACTTCTTTGACTGACATTGATCAAAGGCTCAAAGAGGAGGAAACACAAACAGAGTTTCTCTTGAAGCAAAATACTTGGTTATCTAACAAACTAGATGATCTTGAAAATAAAGAGAGAAGGTCAAACATCAGGATTTTTGGTTTACCTGAGAAAACAGAAGGAGGGGACACTATATCTTTCCTAAATTCTTGGATACCAGAGGTTCTAAATCTTAAAGAAGGTTTTTCCTTTGGAATAGAAAGGGCCCATCATGCTCTGGGGAATAGAACTTCAGCAACATCAATCATATCACCAAGATCAATTATAGTAAAATTCTTATATTTTATGGAGAAAGAACTGGTGTTAAAAGCAGCTTGGAGGAAAAGTCCTATAAAATATAACCAGAGCACAATAAGATTTGACAATGACTACTCCACTAAAGTGCTGGAACAGAGAAAAAAAGGTACGGCCTCTAATAAAAACTCTAAAACAGAATAATATTAAAGCTCAAATAGCCTTTCCTGCAAAAATTTAAATAATGCACCTAAGTGAGATGAGAACCTTCAACACTCTGGAAGAAGCTGTGCATTTCATTCAAAACAATAACATTATGACCATCTCTGAAGATATGGAATGGGCATCCCCATCCCTGAAGAGAACCACTGACAAAAACGGCTGGACTGATGTCAAAAAAAAAAAAATGAAACAGAAAACTGAATCCAAAGTACCAACTTCTATGAAATCTTAAGTGTCAACTGCAACCTAACTATTAAAAGCATCTAAATGGTCTCACTATGTATTAATACCTTTAATCTCATGCATTTATTCACAATATATATATATATGCATACATACAAGAAAAGGTATGTTTCCTATAACCATTTGTACATGTCTTATCATCCTATTAAGTTTCTCCTCTTCTTTGTTTTAATAAATAAATATTAAAATTCTACTACTTAATATAGCTATTTGATCTAGTAATATCAAAGTTAAATTATGTTTTATAACTATGTTTTTCAGCCTACTAGTGTCATGTCTATTATTTAATTAATTTTCCTTTATTAAAAAGCTTGTTGTTATTTTTAGTCTGAGTCTCATACAGTAGCACTTATAGCCTTTTCAGACTATATTAATGAAATATTCCTCGTAGCTACAAAACGTTCCCGTTTTTAAATGGAGAAATGCTGTTGAGATCTGTCAGTTAAAATTAAAGTAAAAAAAAAGGTATTTCCTCATTGCTGATGTGAATGAGGATGTTAAGAAAGAGACTCATTTCGAGTTGCAGTTATTACATGCAGTAAATTGTCTATAATATAAATCTGGAGTTTACCTTGCTTATCATTTAGTAATGGTAAAGTAAATATATATATATATATATATACGCTTTATTTGATTGGCTTTGATTGTTCCAAACTGGTGTGTGGTCATCAGTCTAGGTGCGTATAAAACAGTTTTTTTTCCCCCTCTATTTTTGTTTTTACATTTTAAATATGCTATTTCATTCCATGTTAAAATGTTAGATCAATTGGTAACTAACATACTGTGATCAGGAACAGTATAGAATTATTTGAATTAAGCTAAAACGAATGTCCTGCCTTTGGACGATGCATTAGAGTAATGTAAAGTAATGTATGGAAGAGGTGATCTAATAAACTGCAAATACACACAGACTACACATTAATTTATATTCATTACAGTATTAAAGCATTAACTTCCTTCCCTGGCATAAATGACAATTATTGCATACCTATTTATTTTGACCTTTGTTATACTACCCACAGCCTATTGCATAATATATACATTGCAGTCATTGATAATTAGCTGGGGTCTTCGCAATGGTCTTAAAAACAATGTGTATGCTTCTGGAAAGTATTGCCGTAATCATCGCTGTTATTACGGTGAAAAGCATTTTTTTTTTTAATCTTGCCTCAAATGCACTGACGAAGAAAGGTTGTACACCAGGGTTATGCCCTATTTGAAATCTTGTCCGGTCTGTCATTGTGTGCTTGCTGCAAGGACTGGGACTATTGTTGCAGCTAGAGGAAAAAAATTGTTACTGAAAGTAGGGTTTGCGTTTCTTAGATGGCATTACTGAAATAGTCGTTACTTGGAATGGCTTGGCAATTGTTCCTATTTCAAGAAGTTGACTGACAGTGGAGTGATTTTCTGGGCAGGGTTTGTTAAGTATCTGGTGATCTCTACTTCTTGGGGATACTTGGTGGGATTTCTCTGTGGAATAGAGGCCGGGAACTGTTGTAATTCTGGTGATGTACTGCTTTGCCTTCTGAATTGATAATGAATGGTGCATTTTTTGTTGGTTGTAGTTGCAGATTATGTGGAACTGATGTACAGTTGTGTCGGGTCAGATTGGAGAAGCACTGTCGGCCGAGTGAATTGGTGTTGTTTGAGGTCAGATAGTATGCACAGAGTGGGGTTAAAGGTGCAATGGACATGATGTGAGCTGACCGTGGTGTCTTTGGGTCAGGGGTGGTGTGCTCCTTGCGAGGGAGAGTGTCGGTGTTTTGAGCCATTTTTTTTGCTCTCTCTCTTCCGTTTTCACAGCAGCTGTTTGAGCGGGAAATAAGTGCTCGTGACGTTTTATAAAAGTCTATTTAGACTGCAGTTTGCACGAGCTAGGGAAAAAGTTTTCTCCTATCTTTACAAATGCAGAGTAGTTTAATGTCGTCATAACAACGAGTAGATAAGGTTTTGATTGGCTGTTGGTATACTTGTACCCTACAGAAGCACGTTCACAACACACTTTAGAAAACAAGCTAGATTTCCCTTATCTAGTTACACCCCGTACAAGAGAATATAAAATTAAATCTGATTGTTGTTTGAACCATATTTTAACAAAACCATTATTAAAGTAAACCAATCAACTTAAAATGATAGAAGTACCTGATCAACACATTCATAGAAACTACTATGCTTTACACCACTTAGATAATTTAAACATATGCATTTTTTGACTACCTTTCTAAAGCATTACTGTAACTATTAGCTGAAATATAATAAGATTAAGCCTATATTCAGATTATAAGATAAGTATACAGTCTCTTAAATCTGATGAGCAGTTCTTGAAAGCATATGTTTATATATTATATTATAAGATGTGATATTATTTTTTAATTTATGTTATTGCTTGCAAGCCTTGTGATTAAGGATAAGTGTCTGTGTGTTTAAACAAATGAATTCATATCCAATATGGAAAGTTGTGTTGATACAATGAGCTGAATAAGTTAATTTGTTTGGGTCCTTCGGCTTTTCCCGGTTAGGGGTTGCCACAGCGGAACTCCAGTCTGCTAATGATTGGCAGTTGATTTTTACGTACCGGCTTGCCAGGCCTGACACACAACCTTCAACGAAGGTACGTCCATTCACGCATATCTCCACGCAGAAGACAATGTAGCCCAGAATCGAAATGGACAGCGTCTTACTGTGAGGCGACAACGCTACTGCAGCACCACCACCACGGGTGAGCTGAATAAGTTAATAATTAGTATAATTCAACTGCATTTGTTTTCTATGTTTAGATGGTAATGATATAGTAGTTAATTCATATTACACAATGTCTTCTACAACCAAATGTTTTTAAATCACAATAATAGTTGCCTATTAGACTTCTTGATTATTTACAGTATATATGGAGCTCAAAGGAATGGGAAAAGGAAGTTAGAGTGATAGTTCACCAGATGTTTAAATCTGTTGATCTAATGTATTTCATTCCATGGTGGGTAGGGATTAATGAGCCAACTACTTTAACTTTAGTATTTATTTTAGTTTTTAAATTGTTCATTATTTTTACAGAGCCTGACGTATACTTATTGAGTACCTTAGTGATAACATGCTTCAGTGTGATAATTGATTATGTACTAATCAATAATACTTTATTTTTTAAGGAGGGGATGATTTCAGGTAAAGTCAATGACACCTTTAAATATTTCCTCAAAATAATTTGATATGGACCTTTCTATATTATCGTTAAACATTAAATGGTCTAAATAGTCCAAATAAAAGCTCTAACTTACTAAGACATCTAAAGTTAAATAGATCACAAATATTTTTTTTACAGGAAACACATTTCAAGAGCAATGATAATTTCACATGGAACCCAAGTGAGTTCAAGACCTTAGCATGCTCCAATTTTAAAACAAAGAAGAGGGGGGTAATAATTCACAGAAACTGGCCAGAGGAATTATTCAGACACACTGGAAATAGAAGAAGAATCAACACGACACTGAATTATTTGGAAATGCATAAGGAAAGAGTAAGAATTTTAGATATCAGGCAAGAACACTGAACTAATTATTCACCCTGATATTTACAGATAATGTGGCAGTGCTAGTATGAGAAAGTAAGGCAAAAATGGACGGAGTTAGTTGGCAGACTGCCAGCATGGGAGGGTAAGGCAAGAACAGGTGGGGACCAGGAATCAAAAAACACTATACAGGAGGCTGACAAAATGGCCTAACAGAAGACCAAAGTAAAAGTAGCAGAGGTTTCAAATATGTCAAGGTAGGCCTAGAAAAGGAGGAGGCCAGAGAAATTCTTCAGACATACTGGGAATAGAGGAGTAATCAACAAGACACTAAATAATTTGGAAATGTATAAAGAACGTTTGAGAATTTTAGACCTTGGGCAATAACAATCATTTACCTTGATTTTGCAAATTTGTCAGACAGGTAGTATAGTAAGGTAAGGAGTGAATGGAGGAGGACACATGGCATGTTGCTGGCAAGGTAGTCTACATGGTACAATGGGTGGGGACAACAGAAGAGACAAACTGAACAGGCAGTAAGAGAAAACTCTTGGGACTTTACAATAATATGGCACAGGATCTGGAAAAACAGACTCCTCACAAAAGGGTTGGACTCAAATCAAGTCCATCTTCTCACAAACTTGAAAGTACTGCAAGGCTGCAGGATAGCAAAGAAAGGCTTTTTCAACAAATAGAGATGGCCAAAAGAAGGTTGGTCTGTCTGTATCTCATGCACACCCATTGAATATTATGGAAATAATGGCATGTGTGAAGGAGGTCAAAGGAGATCCCGAGTGCTAGTATGTATGTATGTATGTATGTATGTATGTATTTATTTACTGCTTGCTTGTACTTTTTCAACAGGATTGTCTGGACCATACAAGACTCATTTTCAGTGGAGTACCGGGAAGAAAAGCTCCATAAACATAAAACATTTATAAGCATGCTATAGCTCAGCTAGTATGACAATTAGGCAAAAGATTGTCATACAAAATATTTCATAGTTAGATACAGGAATACAAAAGCAAACACATCTGACAATGGTTCAAACATACTACAATATTGTCAAACATGCTACAATATAAATCTGTCAGTAAATGTCAAAAGCAGTAAAATAAATAGTAAAGTCATACATTCCAAAGTAATACAGAGAAAGATAATCTGAAAGCTAGATAAAGAGGGAAATATGTAATTATGGTAAAATAATCATGAGTGATGGTAAGGAGGAAAAAAATAGAAAGTATAGATAGAAAAGTAGTTAGGGAGCCAGCTAGGTAGAGCATTGACATAATCTAGCATTTAGGAAATGGAGCATAGAGGTTCTCTTAAAGCTAAGCTTAATGTCCATTTCCTCAAGTGGGCTGGGTATGGTATTCCCTATCCTGAAGATATAAATGGAGTAGAAAGTATCCTTGATGAGCTCTGGGATTTAGTTGGTTTTACCAGGAATTTATCTAAGAGCGAAGAGGTCTGCTAGGGTTATACCACTGTAGGAAAGTATACAGGGAAGGGCATTCATCCGGGTGGTGAAGCATCGAATTAGTGTTTTGTTTTTTTAGCTGAAGGAATTTAAGGCAGTTTGGAAATGCCATCAAATTTTTTTTCTGAGAGTGCAAGTCAGTGATGGGCTCTGTTAGACATATTAGCAGTGAATTTAGCAATTTTACTGTAAGCTCAGGCTTTCCGAGAAGGCTGTTGTATAGGTTAGTAAAGACAGTACTGGTATCAGATAAGCATTTCAGTAGATTTACTACCTAGGCCAGTGAGAAATATCTTGACTCTGTACAGAACTGCAAGCCTCTGGTGAGTTTTCTTTATGACATCATGTATGTGAATATTAGACTTGAGGTTATGAATTGTTAGCATCAAGCAACATGGTTTTGGAAACCTGCTCAAGTTTAATGCTTTGAGCAGAGGAAACATTAAAACTGAGTTTTGGGGAGTAGAGTAAGAAAAAAAAAAAAAAAAAGAGAGAATTTTTTAAATTATTTTTAACATTAAGTGTAAGGTAAGGGTCATCTCTTCAGTTATACTGCTGGGCAGGATTCCTGCATATTAGCCTGTAGCTGTCCCAAGGAGGAGGGTAAATCAAATGATTGTAGCGTCATCTGCACACTGCATCATTGTGTATGATGATGTGACAGTGTAAAGCTTGTGTATGTACATGTTCAATAACAAGGGACCAAGAATGGACCCTTTGCAGACACTTTGAGACTGGGAGTAACGTGTTCTTGCCACCTTACTGCTTGGGTGTGGTTACTTACCTCTTGAACCAAGAAATGTTGCGAGATAAGTTCTGCTAGGGTTTGAATCAGCTTTGGGTGTAGAACAGTATCAAATGCCTTGGAAGAGGTCTAAAAAAGGTCGGAGACTTGTTTGCCAGCATTACGATGCTGGTTGACACGGTTTAGAAATGATGGCAGAAAGTGGGGGTAGGAAATCGTGTTGGGTAGCTGACAGGAGATTACTGTTGAGCAAATATTGGAGGATCTAAGTGTGCACACAATGCTACAGGATTTTTGAGGGAGAAGGAAGTATAGCTATGGGTCAGTAGTTACCTGCGTCAGTAGAGTTTCCTCCCTTATACAGTAGTATGATGCAGCATTGTTTCCATATTTCAGGAACACACAACTTGGCAAAAGATCTATTTATGAGGCTGGAAAATGGAAATGCCAATACCGCAGCTATTACTTTGATGTACTCTGCCAGCACGTTACAAGATACTGTTACTCTTACAGATACAGTAAATCATTTCACACAAAATCTCATCAATTTAGCTTAACTTTGTTCTGCTCCTCAGTCACTAATAAAATGGACAGCTGGAGTGTTGTAGATGTGGTACTTCTGTAATTCAGCAATACTTCTGTCAATATACCTTAAAACTTCTGTCAATATACCTTAAAGGAAGACTTTTGCTGAAACTGAAACTTGTAAGACCCAAAACAGGAAGTTAAACAGAAAGGTGACTGACTGGAAGCAGAATTTTATTTTTAATTTATCTTCTGTTGACGGTGTTACTCCCACAAGGTTAGTAGTCGGTTTTCAGTGGAGGCCCGAAGTGGTACTTACAATGGGAAATTTGGCCAGGGCATCAGGGAACTTCCTCTACTCTTTTGCAAACGTGCTGGGGGATCTTTTACATCCACCTGAGCTACCACAGAATCAAGCAGGTGGGTCCAAGTCAGACAGTGTAGTTACATGCCATTAATATGTGGAATGGGTTGAAGAGTGGGTAGCACTGTTGCCTCACGCAAAAAGCTCTCCAGTTCAATTCTCATCTGGGGCGCCTTCTCTGCAGAGTCGGCATTTCCTCCCTCAGTTCATGTGGATTCTCTGGGTACTCCTGTATCCTCCCACCTCCTAAAGACAAACAGTAGGCTGACTAACAACTCCAAATCTTGCATTGGTGTGTGTGCAAGATAAGGAAGAATGGCCTGGCAATTCTACACTTCTATTCCCTACTCGACTAGTAAAATCCATGGATATGAGCGAATGTTTATTCGGTTGCTATACTGGAGTCTGCTGCAACAACTTGGAAGGAATAAGTAAAGTGCTACAGGACTACAATACTGAACCAGTTTAGTTCTGTACATCTGTTTCAGACATTAACCACTAAAGCCCTGCAAGCTGGCACAGTGGACCACAATGTAAAGAGAGAGTCAAGTTTCCAATTTAACATCTTTGGCACACAGATGTTCGTTGGCATTTAATAGATAAAATTGTAAAACACACAGACAGACAAAATCTAGGAAAACAGACATGCTTTAAACAAGTGCACCAATGGGAGAACAAAATAAAAGATCTTGAATCATGCAATATAAAAGGTGAAAAGTCAGTGGCCAAGTCCAATATGATTCTAGCTAAGTAACTCGGGGAATGGTCTGTAAAACACAAGTTCAATGCAAAAAAATGTATTATCATATCATTCAGCAAAAACATGGCCCCTCCTGATTACCATGTTAGCGGCAACCCCCTAAGCACACAACCTGTGGCAGGTCTGCGTACACAGGTTGACAACAATCTCACATTTGACCATCATGTAGCGGCAGTGGTCAGAAAAGCCTTTTACTGGATTCATCTCATAAGTAAAGGGATTACATCCAGAAAAAAGGAGGTTATTACTTCTCTGTACTCCTCCCTCATTAGGCCAATAACCGAGTACAATGCCCAGTTTGGTATGCATCTCGCCAAACACCTGCACCAACTGGGAAGGCCACAGAAATACCTTACAAAGAGAATCCATGGCCTATCCTACGTGGACAGGCTCAAACTGCTATCACTCCACTCTGTATCGTACAGATTGCTCAGAGGTGATCTGTGTCTTGCCTACAAGGCAGTCTCAGACCCTGCTCTACTACTGATGCTCCATATCTGTAAATCTAGCTCCTCGCGTAGTATCCAAATCGAAAACTTAAATCTAATATGTGACATTAACAAAACCTGCCAGAGAGACAGGTTTGTCTCCCAGAGGCTGCCCTGTCTCTGGAATAGACTTCCCATACACATCAAAGTACGTCGCTGACCCTCTTCAAGCGCAACCTTGATGAGTGGGTGGACACCCACAAATCTCTCCCAGGAATTCCACCCCTGTCCCTCATGGACAAGGGTGACAGGTGCCGACTGAGGTTTCTTTTGGGGGATAAACTCTTGGCTAGGCTTGTAAGGCTTCCAGAGCCATTAGCCTAGTAATCTCCTATGATCCTATGAACACGCATGGGTAATCTTCTCATTGTACAACAGTTCTATAAGGTTATATACAGTGACATCCAACTGTGGTGGCCATGTAGAGAAAGAATAATAGTTCACCACAAAATGTTAAACCTAGCTGCCAAAACAGGGTGCTGTTAAAAGAACTGTAAAATGGGTTTCAAGTATAATGTGGAACAGAAAAAAAAATACCTATGAATATGTTTTGGGCATATTGCTTTGACTACAAAATGAGATACGTAGTGCAAAACCAAAAGTATTGGACAGTGAAGAAGAAACTGATGTAATAGCCGAAAGGAGGATCCAAAGCTAATCTGCAGAAATATTACTTCACAAAAACTAGGAGTCTGAAACGCTGCCTGCAAAAATGGTACAGTGTAGGGCCAAGTGGAAAAATTACAAGGATACTTGGGGCAACTGAAGACAACAACAAACAAGGACAGGTGGAAAGACAGCTATAAAGGGGCAAGCTGTAATACTTTACAGGGCTTTACTGACTGGCACCTATTGCTTTTTCATAAATATCAGACGTGGTGCTATGTCTGCTCAAGGTGCATTTAGCACTAGCGTCCAAAAGAATAACAATTTCTCCTCTACCCATGCTCAATGACAAGCCACATAACAGTTTTTTTTTCTAATGTTAGGAGAAAAACAAGAAGCATGCAAAACAAGATACGCATGGGCAGGGCATGGTTACAGGGCAACCATATGACTTTAAGCTCAGAAATATAAATCAACTGCTCTTTAGCACTCTGCATAAAAAGACACATTAATGGCTTCTGTCTATGGCTCAATGATGCTGATGGTGAACTGACATTATCCGACTTTGTGCTACAAGCATGGTCAAATTCCAGCTGGGACATTGTATTATCACTTAGAACTGGAGCAATACAGACTAATATTCAATCATGCAGCATTATTATGTGTGTATTGCAAAGACCAGAAGCATTTATTTATTTTATTTCAGCTTGTTAACAAGAGTATAACAGTCATCCATGAGGACATATTTCAACCTTAGCCTGGAAAAATTAATAAAAAATCTCACACAAACAATGACTACAACATGCAAGCAAAGTAACGTTTTAGTTATGCAATGTATGTAATAAAAGATAATGAATAACATATTTAAGAAAAAGCACCATATACTTTTCACCAATGGTTTAGGCCTGGAAATAAAGAGTGTTTCTGTCTCAAACTGTAGGCAACAAAGTGTGACAATACTCTTAAGAGAACATTCTCAGAATTGTGCAGACAAGAATGCAAAGCTTAAAAATAGGACAAAAATAACTGACTTGACTGGCAAAAGGAGGTAGGTCATCTCACTCAGTGGACTGTTTTACACGGAAAAAATTAGGAGAGAAAAGAAAAATGTGGGTGTAGTAACAGGACGGAAGAAAATACAATACAAATAAAGGTACCACCACTTCTCTTACTTATGCTGTAATTACTAATACTCGGGTATCAACTCTTTGTTATTTGAAAAATCTGCATTCACTGGAGACAGTACATTCACACAAGTTATTTTATTTTTTTTATTTTTATCTATGCTAGTTGACCAGGTTACTCAAATGGCTTCTTTTCAGGGTATTCATACTAACTAGGGAACATTTGCCCAGGGTACTTCCCTGCTTGTGGGATCTTCTACATCTACCTTAACTATCTTAGTATCAGGTAGCCATTAAGCTCTTAATGTGAAACACATGTAAAATCATAATTGTCTTTGCTGTCCAGAAATGTTAGAATTATTTCCTCAAAACACATCCAGAAAAAAATATTCAATCCTTCAGGATTTACTGAAATAAAATAATGTACCAACTCAGACTAGCTTTTTTTCACCTCTACAACACAGAAAGGTTAATATACATGTTGATTCTGGTTCCAACCTAGTTTCCTATCCTGTGCTCATTCTGAATTAGGGAAAGGTGCACAGCATGCATGTAAAAGAAATAAAGAAATCAGAAAGGCAACTAGAGGAAAAGGGTCCTAAGGGAAAAAAAAAAAAAAAAGAAAGACATTTCATACATAAACACTACTACGGTCTAGAATTTCACAAAGTCCAGATTTTTCCCTCAAATGTTTGGTCTGGTTCTCATAAAATTAGTGTTTTTCTGGAGAAACACTGAGGACTGAAGTCACACTCCATATCCTTACTCCTTCAAAAATGCATGCTTATTCTAGCAATATTCAATATTTATAAGAGCTATACCTCCCATTATGTTTGACTTTGTCCAGAATTTTTGCAATAAGGTATTAAGAGGTATGGCGCAAAGAACAACAAGAGAGTCAATAGTGAAACTTAATAAAAGTTTGTGGAGACAAAGGAGAAATAAATCAAAATGCAGACTGCTACATGAATGTTTCTATTTGGACATAGTAAATTATCCATCAGCTCAGAAAAACTGCAAGGATTAAAATTCCGCTCCACACTAAAATTTTCATGTCTCCTTTGCATCCACAACCGTACTAAATCTGAATCTGATCCCACTCCTTTTGCCAAGCAAAAAGTCATGAAAGAATTACAAAATATAAAAGGTAGATAACACAACACACCCCAAAAGAAAACATCCTAACATTCTTGGTAAACTGTCAATGACACTAACTAAACCATTTTAGCAAACAACAAAATGACAAAGTTTCTGAAAGATCTTCTTAACAAGTATGAAAAAGTGTTTCAAAGCACTTTATTTCTTAAGGTTTTTTTCCTATCTGGTCAGAGTACAAAGTTAAAGACAGAGGATGGACATCTCTCTCTATATGACTGAGGCCAAAAACAAACAAACAGATATGTCAGTTTTAAACTGGCTGCAAGGAAAACCGCAGAATCAATATTAACAGATAAAAATGGAATATCTGAAGGGATTGAGACAATGGACCCAAAGCAGAACATGCTCACAAAGTCCATATAAGACAGTTCTGACAAGGAAGTTTCTACAACAGTAGTCTACAGCAAGGAACCTGACATGATATCACACAAATGATTAACGGCAACTGCTCAGATTAAAACACAAAGATGTGCAGTAGTGAACCGAACCACGTCCTAAGTGTAACGTCTGTGGCAACAGTCCAAAACTTGTTCTCCCCTACTCAATATCCACTCAAAAAAGCTCCTATATAAAAGTTAGCAAATATATGCAACAGCCTTTGGTTCTCCAGTTTGGTTCCTGCCTGGGCTGCTTTGCATTAGAACTCTGCATGACTGCATTATATCTATGACAGCTTCTGACTGCACAGCATATTACCAAAGATGGTGATCCAACGAATTACACTCCTGATCTTAACGTTTAATAGCTCAAAAAAAAAAAAAAAAGTGTGATGATGATGATGGTGGCAATAATCATAATGATGCAGTAATTAAACTCACAAATAATGCATCATATTCATTCCTTTATGTGAACAGTACAAGCACACTACACAAGGAAAAATGAAACGTCTTCAGATTTACAGCACAGAACTACACCTTAAACAGAAGTAATGTATCACAGAAGCCAGCACTCCCCAGACCAAAATACCAGTAAGAAATTTGCACAGACATATTACTTAATGCACTTGGCCAAATTAAACCAACTTAAATGATATGTCTTAATCTGAGCAATCGACGATTGATGAATATATCAGGCAGACAAGTAGGGCAATGCCGTGTTAGTATATCTCTCTATTATATAATATATACACATACACACACACAAACACACCAGCTAGACAAAAGAACATTGTGCACAGTAAACAAAGGGTCTATATCACCACATCGAATTGTGATAAGTCCGAACGCCCTTTGTTGTTGTTGTCTTTCAGCTTTTCCCGGTTTGGGGGTCGCCACAGCAGAACTCCGGTCCGCTAATGATTGGCAGTAGATTTTCACGAATGCCGAGGTGCCAGCTCGACGTCCAACCTTCAATGAAGGCACACCCATTTACGCATGTCTTTCGAATGCCCACCCAACAGCGGGGAGGACATGCAGACTCCACACAGAAGGCACTCCCCGCACTCCAGCCGAGAATCAAACAGGAGAACCTTTTGCTGTGAGGCAACAATGCAAAACCCTAAACAGCGAACTCTCAGAATAGAGATTTTTTTCCCTGTGGGAAAAAAAAATCTCTGCTCCGTGAAAAAAAATAATCACAACTTTAAAACAAACTTAGGTGGGGGGCTGTGCCCCCACACACCCCCTACTTAAATATACCAACTTCATGACCACACTACAGTGGAGGAAATAGCAAAGCCCCGAAGACAGCCCACCAATTTTTTTTTTGCCTGGGGGGGGATCGATGTTCAGTAATTTTGCGGTTTAGGGCTTTCGGACTTTTCGGTTCAAACAAAGGGCATTCAAACTTATCCCCATTCGATGTGGTGATATGGACCAGTAAACAAAGTCCACTCGGGTGAAGAGACTGCAGCTTTTCAATGTTGCTTTTCAATGTTTGGATACCACAGAAGATTTGAAAAAAGTATAGAATGTTTGCTGATGACAACAGGGAAAATGCACAAGACAATGTAAAAAGGATGAAGATGTATAAAGAATGCAATATTCAAGGAAAGTCTAAAACATGGTAGCTGCAGCTCCACTGGCACAGATGGATAAAGCCCTATGACCCCAGCAACTCAAATTCAATATGCAGCTGGAGCACCAGCTGGAATAGACATGGTGTAGGACAAGAATGACAAGGCTTAGCCTGCTCGTCGGGGATGAAAAATACATGTCCAAGCACACTTTCTGTGGTTGAATCCTTAGTGAAGGCTACAAATCACACAGAAAGGATGCCATTTCTGGGGGGGGGGTGGAAGCAGGATCAGTGATTACATCATAGGTAGGGGTAAATGTCACATGTGGGCATATTCAATGGGATGGCAAGACTTGACACAAAATATGATTTCCTAATGTGTGGATGATGGCTCCAATTCCCCACTTTTCACAACTCTTATTCCAAAGAATGAAGTACAGCTCTCATCCTGGTGAATGGAGAGGTTCAATGGATGTCCAAGAGGGTGAGGCTCAATGATCGGTGACAAGACAAGGCCAAAATATATGACCGCTATGAAGTAACAGCAACAGTCTCTGGGCCAGAAGTATCGTATAATCCAATCATATGTCAGTTTTGTCACAATTCAGCATGAAAGGACAGTGGGACAATGGGTTGGACAGAAGGAGGAATCTTCAGTAGAAAATGATAAATTATTCTTTTTGCCGACAATTAATACCCAATCTACAGTACTGAGGGCATTTCTAGAAATAACATGTTCAAAAAGACCAAGAAGGAAGCAGTTTTGGTTTATGTAAATGTTTTAGCCCTCAGCTAAGTTTGTGCTGGTCAGGGAGTGGCAACAGTGGCCAATACCGTTAGGGGTGTAGTATGCTGTCTGATGACTGCCATCAGATGACAATATGTTACCTACATTCAGACACATGCAATACATTACAATATTAATAAAAAAATACATAATTAAAATAACTACAGTAATTACATTGAATTACTCAGAGTGCATTTAATTGCTTCCACTTGAAGTAGATTATTAATAAAAAAAATAAAAAAATAAACGCAAAAGTAATCACCCATGCAATGAAAGTATATGCACTATTAGTTTTCCTAAATAATAATTAAAAAAGCAAGTTCATTCAAACCGTCTGCTCATCATTAACAAAAGCACTATACTCACTGAGAGAGAGTAACCAGACACACTCCTAACAAAACAACGAAGTGGAACAAAGTAATGCAAGCAACACTGTGTTACAAAACTCTTGCCATTAGTTTTACTAGTGTGCTGAAAATAAACAGTAAAAGATGGGGGGGCTTTTGTTATATAATTATTTACTTTTCAATGGCTACAGAGCACTTCTGGTTTCTCTTTTTAGTGAATAACAAGCACTACATATACGATGAGTGACACAGGACTTAGTTGCTGGTGGGTGTCGGGTGGATTCATTTCTTTCCAATTGGAAGAATATAAATAATTTTTCAATAACTGCCAAGCACTCCCAGTGCTTTGCTGTTTGGTAAGGTATCATCCATGGTAATTGCATATCTGGCTATATGTTGAGTGGGATGGAAACCAGGTGCTATCACTTATATCAATCATATCCTTGCTGCTGAATCTTCTGTGGAGTACACTACATTAGCTGCTCTGCTCAGGAAAGCCTTGGCTATGTGGACAAAGAACCACTTTTCTTTTCTCTGTATACTTAAGTGCTTGGCAAAACTCAAAGCAACGTTTCTAGTGTTCGAACTTCACATTTTTACTGTACTCTTACTCAGAGTCATCAGAGGGTCATCCTCAATTTACATGCATTTATATCAGTACATCAACACAGATGCTATACTGTGGTTAATGTTTTTATTATTAAAAAACATTGCTTAATAAAGGAATTAGTGGGGGGGGGGATCAATCAAATGCTGATGGTGCATGTTTGTCCAATTACTCTGAACATTCATCTGTCAGTTGTGCCATTGCTAGCTTAATGAGATATGTAGAGATTTGGGGTTACTGCATATCTTGGGGTTAATATATTCATATACAACTGTCATTTCAAAAGAGGGCAGCAACGATGTTGAACAGACTTCACAGCTTTAGCCTTAGTAAATAAGAACTGAAAAAAAAACTTAAAGGGGGTGCAATCACAGTAATATTTAAAAGCTGTCCCCGATTTAGACCCCTGTCCTTCTCCCACCGTCTTTTTTTTTTGTCCTAGATTTTTGAGGGAAAAAATGCTGAGACCGATGCTGCCCAAAGGCTGGTGTATAACTGGGAAAAAAAGTATTTTCAAAAACTACATGGTCAAAATTAGTAACGGGAATACAGGAATCCATAAACTAAGCTAAATTATAAAATGTGAGAAAATAAGATGCTGGTTACATAAAATACACATCTTGCCCAAGAAGCATAAAGGAAACAAGAGCCACACGGTTCTTATCTGCCTCCAAAAGCTGTGCTTCCTAGTAATTGCCTTTTAACTGGATCTAAACATTTTTTAATCACACTTCTCACTTACTGGTCTACACCCACAAAACTGTAGTACATTTCTTTTTTTTTCAAAACAGGTTTATTGTTTTAACATATAAGAGAAATATCATAACAATTTTATAAAGTAATTAAAAATAGGTATTACTGTAGTACATTTCTGTCGTAAATCAGGACCTGCCTTCCGAAAGACCGATTCCTCTCGGGGCAGCAGCCACTGCACTAAAAAAATAATAAGCACAGTTCAGCAATGGCTTACAACTATAACAGAATAATAATATTCTGTTTAGACTTCCTTAGCTACTGGCTCCTGCAGCCATCTAAGCATACAAGTCGACTAACATACTTAGCAAACACAGTATCAGTGTAGTTCAAGTTCTCTTCTAATTCATGACATGCTCTTCAATTTGCCCCTTTAATTTCAGCGTTAACAAAGTACTGCAGAGGTTAGAAACAACAGAGTGACTGACACTTTATAAGCAGAAATTCGCTTTTTTGCAAAGCAGGGCAGCACCAGTTTACATTCATAACAAAAGCTAAACACTCTGAAATAGCTCCCAGCCCAAAGGAGGACACGTATAAAGGAAAATAAGTAAAGTAAAATTCAACAGGTTCCATGAGCAAATGGGCACACCAACGTGAAAGTATGTGCCGGTAGATGAATTTCTATTAGCAGCACACCACCGCCGCTTACTAGGTCTTAACAAGCGTTTTTGCCTAAAATAATTACAGAGCATTTTAAAAGTTGGAAACGTTACTTCAACATAAGAAAGTTAAAGAAAAGGTTATGTGCAACTGGTGATCGGCAACCACTTCAAAATATTATATATAATTCATAGTAGTTATTTTCCTAAGCCAGTATTTTGTTGTTCCTGAAATACACGAACCCACTCCTCACCACATGCGCATTTTTTTTCAGGGACACTTCCCCTTTAAAGTCAGTAAAGGAAGCACTCGCCCCTTTACTGTCATTTGTGGACACGTACACGGTAGTAGTATGCAAGTACTACATAGGCCCACTTCCACTCAGATTGCCAAAGTAAGCGTCTGCTGACCTTTCCCCTTACGAACATTCGTGTCGTGGATAGAATGGCACGATTAAGACCAACCAACTGAGCCCAGCACATATTAACAGCCTTCACCCACACCTACTGTTGGAAATAAAAGGTAATGAAACAGCATCGCAGGCTTGGTATTACAATACATGACCAGGGTACATTCGTGAGCACCAACAGGCTGCTGTTTCCCCATGACTACCACACAAATATACTTGTGCAGGAAAGCTGATGCCCAGGTGCTCGCCACTGAATCACCTTCCTCTGTCTTTACAGTATACCCATTTCCCCACTGTCATCTACATAGACGATGCGCTCCTGGTGTAGTACGCTCAAGTCAAGTGCAAAAAGTCAAACTGCAAAGTACAATTTTTACCAAAGAAGCAAAAAGTTCAAGGTGCACATATTTTTTTTTCCCACAGCTGTCACTTGACTGTCCTGCGGGACTTCGTAAAACAGCTGACAACTTCTTGATTTTAATGCTCTTACCTGTTACCCAGAATAACTGCCTAAAATGCGCTGTTATCTGCTCATTTATGACTTTGTCTGGAATTAATCAAATGAGTTCGAACGTCTGGCCATAAAGTCCAATACAGTGCACAACAGTTACGGCAAAACTATGCTTTCATTGAAGTTCCAGACCCGGAAGTAACAACTATTCCAAATACGCAGCGGGTGGGGGGAGCAACTACAGACGTCCCCCTGCGTTCAGCCGAGGCTAACAACATCCGGGGATTTTCTTTCTTCCAGACGGAGCCAATACAAATCAAGGCAAAAGGCATGAAAAATTAAACGTGGAAATTAGGTAGTGGCTGAAACAATATTTATAGGAGTGCTCTCTCAGGCTTATGAGTTGTTTGGTACTTTTGAATGTGTAAAGTTGAGAAATATTTGTAATGTGAGCTGTCGTATGTTAGAGTGAATAGTACAAAAATACACCGAATGTTTATTAGTGTTTGGTCACTTGTAGTACAAGAAGGTAAACGTTATTGAATTAGTCGTTTGAAAGACCACCGGAAGATGTCTGCCTGTCTCAACAGCTATTGTTTAGTATAATCATGTAGTGTTGAATGAAATGCATTTTGTTGTGTGTAATTTATTAAGGATAAGAGGTTACGAGTGCATTGTGTAAGCTGCTGGCGGGTATTTTCCATGTATAGTCTTTGAAGTTTAGCAGGAAGTTGAATAAGTGGTGTCATGATCATCGTCATTTTGATTGAAAATAAGGCTAAAGATCTGCATTTAGTATTTTAGTAAGCGAATAAGAATGCATTTTTGCAAAGAACAAGATATTTGGAGTTGCAGTAAAATTGCATAAATAACATTAGTGTTACCGGTTAAGTCCCACTGGGTAGGAGTCCATTTTCAGCGGGGGCCTGGGGAGAAAAGCTCCAAAGTATTACAAAAATTTAGTTTTACAGCCTTTAATACGAATTAAGGTAATGTCCAAGTGTAGTACCTCACACTCAGTTCTGCGCAGCTTTGGGTGTGACGTACATGATTGGCAGCGGAAAGTAGAATATGAGTGACAGTCACTGCAGGTTACCGTTTCAATAACAAAAATTCGTCACTGCGCTGGGCAAGTAAACGTGTCCGCACGAACGAGACATAAAAGCAGTAAAAAGCGCAGCCAGGGTAGTAGCCACCTTACAGAATTTCACTTTTTGGCAACATGAAAGCTTATTCTTGTCGCATTTGTGCTCCATATCCCGTTTCACATTTAGGTGTTTCAAAACTTAGCAAACATATTTTAACTAAAAGTCTAAAGGCATTCGCAAAATTTTATTTTCATATACTCTTCAGAAACGGGGGCAGTAATATGTTTTTGTAACTCTAAATATTATAGCAAAAGACTTGCAAGTTAAAGATAAGACGCGTTATAACTGCACAGCCGCTATTAATTTGTGAACGTTAGGGGCAACGGTCCATTACCCAAACACCATGTAACTTGGCTAAAATAAAACAAAACACGTTATGCATCTAAAAATATAAACACACGTACATTTCCTGTAATATTGCCAATTTACCATCCGAACCTGTCCATGTTTTTATGTTATATGCTTTTTTAACACTGAAATCACCCGCAGATTTGTGCATTAAATCAAAACTTCTTTTGTACTTCACGGCTGATATTAAACCCCTGCAAAGAAGGGTTAGGATGGTGGGCTTCTTCAGCCCTCTTAATTCCGCCTCCTCCACTTAATAAAGTATAACCAATTTTGCAGACCACTGTATATATTATGACAATAACCTTTTTTTAACTATTACAAATTAAAAAAACGTTAACATAAGAGTCAGTTGGGAATGACAGCTTTTGCAACAAGAAAATGACAACCAAGTTAATAAACTCACAGGCTGTTCTTCTCAGCACCTGCAAATGTACCCAGTAATTATACTTGTGCAATTCGTACAATTCTGTAACATTCAGAAGTAAAGTTGAACAAAAACTGAATAAAATTACAAGCTTAGATGTCAATAAGGTGCTACAAAAACTAAAAGAATGGGTGAAGTATCGATACGATTGTTCTGCATGTTTGACTAAACGTAACGGTATGACAGGAGCAAAATAAATATTCATGCAGGCTTGGGCTGGAGGTGTGTTCGGGGCGGAATTTGCTACTGCGCATCCTGCAAGGTACTACACTTGGAGATTACCCGAAGGCAACACGAAAATGACAACCAAGTTAATAAACTCAGTACCCGCAATGTACCCAGTAATTATACTTCTGCAATTCGTACAATTCTGTAACATTCAGAAGTAAAGTTGAACTGAGTAAAATTACAAGCCTTGATGTTAATAAGGTGCTACAAAAGCTAAAAGAATGGGTGAAGTAATGGTACGATTGTTCTGCATGTTTGACTAAAAGTAACTGTATGACAGGAGCAAAATAAATATGCATGCAGGCTTGGGCTGGAGGTGTGCTCGGGGTGGGATTTGCTACTGCGCATCCTGCGAGGTACTACACTTGGAGATTACCCGAAGTAAATACAGTCTAAATAATTAAGCCAAATTAGAAAAAAATATACAATTAAGAATAGATATAACTGATAACGATTTATTAGTTAAAGGCTTGTGGCATTTTTAGAGAGCATGCCAAGGGAAATACATTGATAAGTAAGGAAGCGGGTGAAGAAGATTAAGATGATGTAGGGTATGCATTTGTTTCTGTTTTGGGGTATAGTTTATCGGGTCTGTATTACCTTATTGAAAGCTGATTAATGGGCCGTTTTTTGGGAGTTTGCCATCTCTTCCACTGTGGTGCGATCTCGGAGTTGGTATGTTTAAGACACCCCCCCCCTGTTGTATTTTCCCTTTTTTTTTTTTTTTTTTTTTTTTTTTTGGTAGAACATTTCCCTTGGGGGGGGGGTCACTATTCCATGTCTTTGCTATTTAGTGTGTTCGATGTTTCGGGGTTGTTTATCTTCTGTAATCTGCAGTGATTGAAAACTGGCAGAATGATTCTTGAAAGGTAGGTATATCCAGCCAAAAACAAATCTAGCATCTGCCTACATTGTACGCAATTACCTTTACTCAGACTTTCATAAAATTATTGCACATTGTTTATAATCATGATCAAACATTTATCAAATTTAATCAGAAACTGTCGTTAAAGTGGTGCTGGACAAGGATGCCTATTTTCATATAGTTACAGTGAAGGGAGTTTATCTCCGTGCATGTCAAGTATACCACTGTTTGTGGCTAATACTTTATTGGCATTTACCAATAAAGAGACTTTCTTTAAGAAGCTTAGAATAACATTTAAAACGTTTAATATTTCTGGACTGAATTTTAATTGTAATAAATCATTATGTAAAATTATGACCGCAAAAACGTTTTCAAAGAAAAATTATAATCGAGATTGAAAAAATTAGGAGTAGCACTAACATCAACTCTAGAAAACAAATAGTAGAAATAAACATACATAAAGTAATAAAATGAATTGATCAAATAGACAGAAGGAATCGTGTCACAACTGTCCCCAATTTTGAATCAAATTTTAGTTTTCGTTCTCTATCCATCCAAAAGCTGGTGACGTTTGGAGAAATGGTGGTGATAATGGTGATAAAGTTTATGTTTGGTGAATTAATAAAAGTCTCTCTTAATTCAGTGTCTTATTCTGTCAATTTATTGTATTTATTTGACATTTATTTACTGGGATAGTCTGACTGGGTTACATAACCCATTTTCAGTGGGGCCCAGGGAGAAAAGCTCCACATTTATGATATTGATGCACATTATAAAATGTTTTTTTTTGTTTTGTTTTGTTTTTTTTTTGAACTTAGTTACTTGTACAATACTAAAAATGTGTCATACTAAAACATATAAAGTTTACATGCATTGAATGCGTCAAACTAAACATTTGGAGTTTACGTACATACACAAATAAGAGTGGGCTTGTACAGGTAAAAGTATAGTTTACAAACTGTTACAGATGTTATTAGTAGATTAGTGTTCGAGTAGTGGAAGTTAGTGTATTATGCGAAGCTAGTATTGAGGTGTATGGTAGGGTTTAGCCTGGAGTTGGGCATGAGCACAGCCATGATTTGTTTGTGTTCTTTTAAGGCAGTTTTAAATTAGGGTAATATTTGGTGGGAAGGAGTTCCATAACTTTGAGATGAAGTACAAGTGTAGAGATTTTCCATGAGTTTTTCGAAGTGGTATAGATTTCAAGTAGGTTGTTGTCATTGGATCTGAGAGGTCTGCTGGGTTTGTGTTTGACCAAGTTTGCAAGGGCAGGACAGGAAGTAGGTTTACAGATTAGGTTATGCATTTTACTGAATGTGTATGTTAGTTGGTTTGAAAGTTTTAGCCATTTTAGTTCATCTAGTGGTTGTGCGGTAGTTGGAGTTTGTTGCAAACGTTGCTCTTTTGTTGTAACGTTCCAATTTCGTTTTGGAGGAGTTTTGTAGATTGGTTAGTATACAAGAACCGTAGAATAGGGGTGGGAGGAGGAAGGTTTTTGCCAGTGTGGGCCTGGTTGGAGTGGAATTATTTCTATAAAGTATTCCTAGTTTATATGCGTCTTATTTGTTTTGTTCGATATGAAGGTCAAAGTTAATTTTGCTGTTGATAATTACACCTAGTAGTTTGGGTTCTTGTCAACATCCCATGTTAGCAGCAGTAATACTTTACTTTAAAAAGTGTCCTGACTGGCCCTGATTATTTTTGGATTTACATTTGAAGACAGAATATTACTGATTAAAATTATAATAATCTTTTATTTTATTTAAATAGCTTTAACTCACCTAAAGCACAGAAAAAGAAAATAGAATAATAACCATCTGGTGGATACAAGAATAGTTTGCAAAACCTATTATAACATAGAGTAATGGAGGTCTTGAATTTTTGGATATTGAAAGCTGTGTTATAGCTTCGAATTTTATAACTTTTTTTCTGTACTGGCTGAAAAGTGAATGTGAGGCAAATTGTAAAACAGTGCATTTTATAGTTTCATAGGTAGGTACTAGGCTATCGGCGCTGGAGCCTATATAAGCCCAGCCAAAAAGGTATCCTGGCTTTTGCCACCCAAGAAAATTATTTGCCTGTGCCACTGTCGAGCAGAGCCACAGAGTTGATCCCCGGGGTGAATTTCCTATTTCCCATCCAATCATCAAGATTTTTCTTGAAGAGTGCTAATGAGGAGCTTTGTTTGATATAGATAGGTAGTTTATAGCTGTGTAATAATAAATCTAAAGTAAGGGTTAAATGAATATTCAACAAGGCTTGTTTATTAATATCAAATTGTTTTCAGTGTAATATAATCAATTTAACTCCTTGTCTACAGAAATACACTAAAGAGCATTAAAAACATGTGCATATGCATTCTTAGAAAGATGGTTGTTCGTATATTTCTGCTACAAGTGAATGTAAGTTTATTAGAGACCGCAAATGCAAACATTATATTTCAGAGAAAGTAAATTCTTATCTTGGTGTAATGGTGTAGGAGTAAATGCTGAAACTATTTAGAAAAATTGATGACTATAATATAGAGTAGAATACATTCATAAGTGAACTCTGTTTCAAAATCCACCTTGAAAGAATACCTCAAATTTAGAGTAGATCAATGGAAGAGCTTTTCCAGGCAGTAGTAATTGCTATCACACAACACATAATCTGTCATATGCTGAAAGATCAGGTTAACCAAACTGCAAAAACCTCTGAAAAGTAATGGCATTAAACACTCTAGTATTAGGAGATCTACAGTTTTAGATGCCAAGCCCGTAAGCCAGACCTCTTCCCAAACAAATATTCTAGTCATAGGAGACTCCATTGTAAGACGTACCAGGTGTGAGCCTAGCATAGAGCAGAGTTCCATCTTCTTAAGTGATAATGATGCAATCTAAATAAAAAAAAATACTTCCGTAATTTGCTTAGCTTTTGATGATATTTGAAGGGGATACAATATTTTGTTAGCCTGGGAGGACATGATTAGCAGAGGAATTCTTCACCTGTTCCCTCTAGGTTTTTGAATATTGGCCAAGACTTTCTCCACCCCATAATGACTTTAACTAGATGTACCTACCAACACAATCGTATGAGTAAAGGATAATATAAAGGTGTCAGTGATCTGAAGGTGTTACTGATCAATGCTAGGAGCCTAAAAAAAAAGTCCTGCAAGTCTTCATTATCATGTGGGGCATACAGATCTGCATAGTGAATGAGACATGGCTTAAATTGGTAGAGAGTATTCAAGCTATGCAAGGCAATAATGCCTTCCACATATTTAGATCAGCTACTGTGCGGGAGGGGAAAAAGGTGGAAGTATCCCATTAAAGCCAGTTATAGAACTTCCTCAATGACCAAATAGCCACTGCACCTACTTACAAGAACTGGAGTCATTCTGCATTAGACTCGGTATCATTTTCCTTGGTGATTTTTTACTGTCCAACTGTAAATCAGGAAACCTATAACATCACTAGTGCGTAAGCACACAGGTTTATAGACATTAATTCAAATGCTGTATAACAACGAGTACCCCCTGGGGAAACAAAATATGGGTGGATTGTACTCCACTTCTTGAATGTCATATTCATTGGTCAGATTATACAACTGTTTCCCTTGTAATAAAACAAACCTGAGATCCCAACATTGCTGGAATGTTTAGAAATGTCTCTAAGGCAAACTTGCTACTTCTAAGTGATATCTCACTCCCCACCCCCATCGGAACAATTACATTAACAAGCTTTGTAATAAAAGAAAGAGAATTTTAGCCAAAAATCAGAAGAGTAACTTGCAGCAGGCTAGCTCTATTATCATTAAAATAAATGCACAGCTCAAGAGTTTAAATAAAAATACCACAGCCAAGAAAAGGAAACTATTAAACCTTCTTTAGCTACGTTTGCAGCCTCAGTAGCACTACAAAACAATGTGCTGAGTTGATTGTGAACAATACTCCCTACACTAAAGCTGCAAGCTATTCGCTGATAAATTCTCCAGCTTCACCCCTCTTTCATCCCCCTATTATCTCACAATAAATTCCAGCAACCAACACCCCTTCTTTCATTCAGGACCTAGTCTTGAAACCACTGTTAAAGGCTAGGTATTGCATCAGTGGGCCAGCGTATATCTTAAACTGTGTTTCATGCTTTTTTTTTTCAATAATCATTTTTATTGTTTTGCCAAACCATTCTACATTTCACACACTATTTACATTATGTACAGTATTGCTTCCAATGTTTTAGTTCCATTTTGAATTTCCCTATAATACATTAAGAATAAATATCATTTTAACCAAGTACAGGAAAATAAAATCACAAAAAATTTAACATAAAAGCATCTACAATAGACAATTATAAACCAACTCGAGCCAATAATTTGTATTATTTCTACATTTTCTATCTAAACCAAGAATGTGTTGGTACACATACAGAATGTCCTGACGAAAAGTGGATAGGAACCGCTACGCCAAAATAATATTAAAGATTTGTTCCCAAATTTTTATGCTGTTTATACTTTTCTTATTATTTCTAATTAACAATTTGTGCGCTAATATATGCTTAATCGCTAACCGCCTGAAATTTTGCCACGACACCTGTGCTGGGTTCAACCAATTTGTGGCTATATATAATTTCATTAGTAAACTAATATTCATAATTACAATCTTTTGTTTTGTCCAAATTCTCCGGTGGAATATGTAGAATCAGAAATTCCCAGGAGAGTGTTGAGTTTTGGTAACCCATTTTTTGTAGTTGTAACTTTAAAGAATTCCATAATTTATAAATGCACTTGCAACTCCAGAACATGTGTAACAGGTCTGCTGTCTGAGCTACACACTGTGGACATTCAGGTGACTTTTTTGAATCAAATTTATGAAGTGTTAGATGGGTATAATATGCATTGTTAAATATCATCAATTGAGTAAAGACCAGTTTTTGAAGTGATACGGATTTTAATGTTAAGTTAAAAGCCTCTACTATTTTACTGTCATCTAGGGATGGCAATTTCTCTCTCCAGTATTTGGATAACAGAATATGACTATTATATTTTCTCTCTTTTGCCATTTTATACGCTGAGGATATATATTTTCTATCTTGTTGCAATGTTTCCCACAGATGACCTGAAATAACTAGTTCCTCTTTTTTTATTTCAGAACTGGTAAAATAATTTATGGCCAAATCTTTTAACTGCCTCATTATAATTAAATAAGAGATGGGAAGATTCATCTCTTTTAAGATGTCATGTACCGCTACTCCTAGGAAGGTTAATTCCTTAATAAATGGATATTTCTTTAAGTCTATCAGTTGATTACCAATAGTTATATTAGGATTTCCATCAAACGGTTGAAACATCATCATATATTTTAAAAGGTTCAAGGAGGCAAACAGAGTTTGAGTCGCCATTGCCCATACCTTGATGTGCTCCATTAACTCATATTTACTCAATGTTTTTATATTCAAAAATGGTACAGCTTTAACATTAATTCCCTTCCCTTTTATATGTTTATAATTTAGCAGTAACCATTTAGGTATCCATTTTCTATTTTCACTATCCAAGTAAGACACCCTTAAAATCCTATTGGCCTGAATCACTGTATAATACATCTAAAAATCCAGTAAATCCACCCCCCCCCCTCGTTTTAGGAGCCATCAGTTTCTCATAGGATATTCTCGTTTTTCTGGGTTCCCACAGAAATTTCCCCAGTCCTATCTGAAATTGCTTAAAAAAGGATTTCGTGATTTTAAATTGTGCTGCGCTAAAAATATATAGCATTCTGGGGAGAACGTTCATTTTTATTATCGCTGCTCTTGCCATCATCGGTAGCTTCAACTTACTCCATCTTTTCAAATCCATTG
The DNA here is from genome assembly GCF_019279795.1 of Protopterus annectens. Classification (NCBI taxonomy): domain Eukaryota; kingdom Metazoa; phylum Chordata; order Ceratodontiformes; family Protopteridae; genus Protopterus; species Protopterus annectens. Next base: position 741,519,264 of record NC_056729.1, on the reverse strand, counting down.
TTATTCGGTCTCCAGTTGCCTTAATATTGTTGATAAAAAATTCTCTATTTTCAGTTGAAAAGTCAATCCCCAAATATTTTATTCTTTCTTCTGTCCTTACTCATCCTATCAATGGTAGCATTGAAAAAGGTGTAGGTGTCTTTAGAGGGAATATTTTGGTTTTTTTAAAATTGTGTTTCATACTTTTTATCTACACCCCCAACAATGTTGTTCATCCTCAGCCTCTACACAAAAGTGACTAGAGGGCAGCAATGGGCATACTCCTGTACTAAGGAGGGCCATCCACTGACCTAGGTAATTACTGAGCCATAAGTTTGATCAGTCTCATTGATAAAGTTATTGAAAAACTTACCCTGAAATTAATAAGGGCAGAGGAAACCTCCAAACACTGGTTCCATTCTGATTTGGGTTTGTCAAAATCCGGTCTTGTTTACTCAGTCTAGCAGACTTCTTTGAAAATGTCACCAAAGCAATAGACGGAAGTAAGTCTGCACACCACCTACCTAGACTAGGCCAAAGCTTTTGACAAAGTACTTCACACAGGCACTGTGGAGAAGTTTACCCAACGAGGAAGAAAGTAGATTGCTAACAGGTTCACAGAAAGGACTTAAGCTCAAGATAGGGGAAGCTACCACCACAGAAATACAAGTCACTGGCTGACCAACTTTGTAGATGACAAGTTAGGAGCAGTCATTGAATCCCCATTTTGCAGGGTGGTTTGTCCTAAACAAATAACTGGTGCCAGAGACATGCAAGGGGATTCAGTAAAGCTTACACATTCATTTTTACCATGTGTGCGTCATGGCGTGATGCATACACATGCTCAAAAACTTTTAGATTCACTAAACTCTGTGTAGTGGCCCACACAATATAGTAAGTTTTGTGGCATGCAAATTACAGCACGAGTAGTTAAATTTCTTGCTAATGAAACAAATCAGCACAGTGGAGCGATTTTTAACAATTTCTAAAGTAACCCTGTAAACTCCCATGTCCGTGTTGCCCATGTATTCCAAACCTTTCTGAACACAGCCAAAGAAAGAAGTCTACACGGAAACAAAAACAAGTAAAAGCTCTTATTTGTGCAGGACTGCTCTTAACATGTGACATCACACATATTCTGACTTAATTACACATGAATGCTAGAAAATTAGTGTGACAATCATAATGCTTTTTTAAGTGCCATGACATAAATGCAGCTTCACTCCCAAATGAAGAATATACTTGTAAGGCTGCTAAAATGTGTAAACCTCCATGAAACAGAGTATTGTACTGTAATCTATGCATATGCAGGCTGTAGCTTATGGATTACAGTATACCTCTGTTACAGGATTGGGCTTCCGTACACAATTATTAACCATGTAGATTCCAGGCTGCCAGCATGGTGAAGATGCAAATGAGGTCAAAAACTCATTAGAATTTTTTAATCTGAAGAAGAGTAACCATATAGGGATGGTTACTTCATGTAGGCACTTCCACAGTCTTCATGTTGAATGCGTGGCAACAATGAATGCTGACACCAGGGGTGTGTGTCAGATTACACTGGTAGAGGGGAACATGTAGGGCTGTGAAGGGTGAAAGTGCATGTAAGTAGTGCACCATTACTAAATTCTGTGTCATTCTCTTGTTAAAATATATCGGAGCTGTCTGCATTAATTTAAAAATGCATTTTTTAATTTTCATCCTTGTTTGTACAATACAGCAGTTAACGCAACCACGAGAAACAGAGTAATGAATGGCAGGTTTCTGTGCTTTGTAACTGTTCCTGTAGCAGCATATGTATGTGTTAGGGCTGGAATGTACATGGTCCTGGGTTCGACTCCAGGGTGTGGAACCTTTCCTTCACTTTTTATGGTCCATGTTTGCGCAATATCTCAAGAATGGCGATTTTTGCCTTTGCTTAACTTATTTATGAGAAGGTGCGCTGAGGTGCACATAGAGCACTAATGAGCAAGTAACGGGTATTTTAATAGATGCTATCTATAGCATAAACAAGTGAATTGTTTAATTAAATAATCCAATACAGTGCAGCACATCTTTTTTTCCCCCATAGTTCTGAAGAGAGTGCCAGCAATATGCAACTGTTTTACATTGTAGCACACTATCCTGAAGTACTGGGTGCCATAGATTACAGTCATGTACATATTAAGGCACCATCTGGTAAGCAGGATAGAAGCTGCCTTAACTACAAGGGAAAACACTCCATTAACTACAAAGTCATGTGTAATGTCCAGGGAATTGTCTTGAAAGTGTGTGCTGGCAGTTATCATGACTCCCATCTCTGGCATACATCACAGCTGTACCAGATGTTTGCTAGGGTGACATCCCACAGGGCTGTTTGCTGGGGGATGCTGGCTATGCCCTGGAACTGTGACAGATGACACCCACCAGAAAAGCACCCACACCCACGGAAGAATGCCATAATGAGGCACACACTCAAACTAGAAACATCATAGAGCGTGTGTTTGGGCTTCTGAAGTTACAGTTACAGTGCCTAGCTATATCTGTTGGAGCCCTGCAGTATAATTCATGCACCTGTACACAAATATTTACAGTATGTACTATGCTCCACAGTCTGAACCTGTGGCAACGGCTGTAGCAGGATCAGCAAGGGGAAGGGCTATACATCCCCCACCAACACCTAGATCATCATTGACAGAGGAGGACTCTGAGGAGGAATCCCCCTCTGCTGTCCCTGTAACCAGACATAGGCATGCTCAGTATGCTCTTGCTTTGGTTAAGAGACGATGCACAAGACATTCACTGACCACCTAGGGACCTAATACCTTTGTCTTTCTCACATACATAAAGTAAAATTGATGCCAAAAAACTCCTACAACCTTTACCTCCCCATGTATTGTCTGTGTACTGCTTGCATCAGTCAGCCCTGTACTAAAGGTGTGTCAACTGCTGCATTTGTAAGGTAAGTCCTGAACCTAGAGTGTTTTATTTAATAATATTATGGCATAACTTTATATCTCATAACTTGGTAGAGCAAGAAGATATAGTGCATGATTTGTACAGAAATTACCTTAACACGTCACACCAGACATTGTATTAGTTGTATTTGTCCCATAGTAATTAGTAGGCCTCAGGCATGAAAGATTGATACATTCATGCCAGTGAAGAATTTTGATGTTCCCTGCATGGCCTCAGTTTAGCACCATATCTTAGTACTGGTAAATCATTGAAGACAGAAGTTATAAAGTGATGTTACACACTGCAGTTTCAAACTTGTTTGTGTCATAACATTAACTGAGCCTTGTTCCCCCTCCCAAAATAGATGAGAACCCTTGTTCCTGCCCTGCTGTATCAGTAACTCAGCTGTGCTACCCCTAAAAGAACAGTATATGTGTGTTTGTGCCTGTGCCCTGGCCCAGCAATCAAGGATCCTCAATCCTCACCACTAACACCAGTGAGGGGCATCCATATAGGGAAAGGATAGTAAATACACACACAGTAAAATGCAATTTCCCTTAAGAGCACACACAGATCATTCATTCTGGGGGTGGTTTCTCCCTTTCTCTCCAGATCTCCAGTAAGACTCCCCACTAGCACAGGTATAGGGTCCAGATATCAGCCTAGTGAGCAAGCTAAAACCACCAGCACCCTCAATGTCCAACCAGTGCTTCATGTCCCTGCCCAAGTAGTTAACACACACACTTTGAGATAAAGAGTTATATACAACCACACAGACACTCGTGAGGAAGGCTGCCACATGTTCTCCAGATGTACCCCTTTTCTGCCCAGTCTAAAAGGTAGTGCCAGCTGCCATCACCCACTAATATCAGCTACTCAAAGGCCCTTCTGAATGGGTGTCCAGTTATTACTGTGCAATATTATTATCATCCAAATGGTAAGTGTGACTGGACAGTCAAGGCTTATTAGAGTGACTTGGTACAGTATCGCTGTGTGTGTATATATATATATATATATATATATATATATATATATATATACACACACACACAATGTACTCATGCTTAAAATATCTGTACACAAAACAGCCACAGTTGAAAGGTTTAAAAATATTTAATAATAAAAATACAAGACAATACTTCTTACTACACAGTGCTCATCAAGAGTTCAGAGATAACAGAGAAATACTTAAAAATAATACCGTAGAAAAGTTCTGATATTACAGAAAAACAGCATAATCTTCCTAATTCCTAGCTATTTCTAAGAGAAAACATAGTTCTAAATAACTTGCATCTAGAGCAAGACAGTGCTGGTGATGTTGGATGTTCTCAAGACAGAATGCTCAGAGCTCTCTGATTCTGTCTCTTTAAATTGATAACGCAGAACTGCTTCACATGACATCATTCTTAACACTTCTCTGGTGTTCCAAGGCTAACAAAGTACATTTACATTCTTTACACTTGGTCAGAAACCTGAGCAGTAAATGACATTTATACATGCAAGTTCTAGCCATCAACTCTTTTCTTAAAACAATAGGCAGGATGCCTCCCTCTAGACATATTGGCTCTGAATTTTGACATCAAAGAATTGACTTATCAGCTTTGTTACAGAAGAGTGCACTGTTGTTACATTTTTGCAGTTCAATATCCAAGACAGTTTTTTCTCATTTAAGAGAACAACGCTGTGGCTTACATTTAGTATTTACAAATGGCATAATTATCTGGCTGGGCTGGCAGCCTTCACCTATCTTCACAGTGACATGCAGCCTGGACTTCATTTGTTGGTAAATGGATATATTATTCCTAGTTAATATCCTCTCACATGTTAAGGTCAGTGATATAGAATAGTTTACTCACTGCATGTATTAGATAATTGATAAATGATCAAGAAGCACAGATGGTTAACATGGAGCTGTGTATTTGTAAGCATAATTATGTAAAGTTGTATGATCACTAACTGCTCTGTATCCAGATATAATAAAGACAATTAAATGTACAAATCACAGCTAATGGTTTGTTTGCAATGTACATTCTGATGCAGTTGGTTGTGTTTGTGGAATGACTTTCTATTTTGTTGATGCAAAGCTGTTTGTGTGGCCAAGAGGACTAAGGCATCCCCCATATTTTCTGAAGCTGTATTGGTGTGAGGGTTCAAATCCTAACAGATGTATAAAGTTGTGATTTGTAGTATCAAGTTTTATTGTGATTGTAGAGATTTTGTGCATGTGTTCCTTAGTTTTAGTATCTTTTTCTGTTTGTCTTTTTTTAAATTCCAGTTTTACTCACTGTGCCATGTCCCAAACAAGTTTGGCTAAGCATATCTTGTTTGTGCGATGCGAAACATTGCAAAAGCAGGGGACAACCAGACTTCCTAAAAAGCAGACACCCAAAAATAGAAAATGGATAAATTCAATTAATGCTCTTGGCCATCACAAAAATAAGGCCTGGACTACAGATGGGACCGGGGTATATTAGCAAGCATCAGCAATGCGCCTCATGTTTGCAGAGTGCTTCCCTGTGTGCAAATAAGCTTATTTCACGTGTGTACACTTTAACCAGCATGCAAATGCAAGGCTTGTTGTGCTATGGAATTGTATATATTTTATCGTTGCAGTTTATTGTCCAGTTCATTTGTATGACATAAAACTACATGTGAAGACATTGCAAACTAAGGGCACAATATAATTAATGTAATACAATAATGTATATGTAACGTAATGGGCAGGATACACGAAGCCTCCATGTAAAAGATACAAGGCTTACACGGAGGCTGCAGTTAAATGGTGTGCCGCATATGCAAGAGGGCATGTTGAATCACACCTAAGGCTAACACGGTCCGTGGAAGACAGTAAGGGGTGTGTCCGTAGGCCGAGCCCTGCAAGTAAACAC